>NC_056747.1:29274196-29447622 GCF_019279795.1 Protopterus annectens
AACACCTCATTCCATGCTTTCACATACTGTTAAACATCTCATTCCATGCTTCCACATACTGTTAAACATCTCATTCCATGCATCAACATACTGTTAAACACCTCGTTCCATGCTTCCACATACTGTTAAAAACCTTGTTCCATGCTTCCACATACTGTTAAACATCTCATTCCATGCATCCACATACTGTTAAACATGTCATTCCATGCTTCCACATACTGTTAAACACCTTGTTCCATGCTTCCACATACTGTTAAACATCTCATTCCATGCATCCACATACTGTTAAACACCTCATTCCATGCTTCCACATACTGTTAAACATCTCATTCCATGCTTCCACATACTGTTAAACATCTCGTTCCATGCTTCCCTACATTAGTATTAACATTAGAGATAAATAGTTGTGTTTTGTCATATGTGAGTATAATGCTTTCCCTGCATTAGTATTAAATTTAGAGATACATAGTCGTGTTTTATCATATGTGAGTATAAAGTTTTCCCTGCATTAGTATCAGCTTTAGAGATACATAGTCGTGTTTTGTAATATGTGAGTATAATGCTTTCCCTGCATTAGTATTAACTTTAGAGATACATAGTCGTGTTTTGTCATATGTGAGTATAATGCTTTCTCTGCATTAGTATTAACTTTAGAGATACATAGTCGTGTTTTGTCATATGTGAGTATAATGCTTTCCCTGCATTAGTATTAGCGTTAGAGATACATAGTCGTGTTTTGTCATATGTGACTATAATGCTTTCCCTGCATTATTAATAGCTTTAGAGATACATAGTCGTGTTTTGTCATATGTGAGTATAATGCTTTCCCTGCATTAGTATTAGCGTTAGAGATACATAGTCATGTTTTGTCATATGTGACTATAATGCTTTCCCTGCATTAGTATTCGCTTTAGAGATACATAGTCGTGTTTTGTCATATGTGACTATAATGCTGTCCCTGCATTATACTAGCTTTAGAGATACATAGTCATGTTTTCTCATATGTGACTATAATGCTGTCCCTGCATTATACTACCTTTAGAGATACATAGTCGTGTTTTGTCATATGTGAGTATAATGCTTTCCATGCATTAGTATTAACTTTAGAGATACATAGTCATGTTTTGTCATATGAGAGTATAATGCTTTCCCTGCATTAGTATTAGCTTTAGAGATACATAGTCGTGTTTTGTCATATGTGAGTATAATGCTTTCCCTGCATTAGTATTAGCTTTAGAGATACATAGTCATGTTTTGTCATATGTGAGTATAATGCTTTCCCTACATTAGTATTAGCGTTAGAGATACATAGTCGTGTTTTGTCATATGTGAGTATAATGGTTTCCTGCATTAGTATTAGCTTTAGAGCTACATAGTCGTGTTTTGTCATATGTGAGTATAATGGTTTCCCTGCATTAGTATTAGCTTTAGAGATACATAGTCGTGTTTTGTCATATGTGAGTATAATGCTTTCTCTGCATTAGTATTAGCTTTAGAGATACATAGTCGTGTTTTGTCATATGTGAGTATAATGCTTTCCCAGCATTAGTATTAGCTTTAGAGATACATAGTCGTGTTTTGTCATATGTGAGTATAATGCTTTCCCTGCATTAGTATTAGCTTTAGAGATAAATAGTCGTGTTTTGTCATATGTGAGTATAATGCTTTCCATGCATTAGTATTAACTTTAGAGATACATAGTCATGTTGTGTCATATGTGACTATAATGCTTTCCCTGCATTAGTATTAGCTTTAGAGATACATAGTCGTGTTTTGTCATATGTGAGTATAATGCTTTCCCTACATTAGTATTAGCTTTAGAGATACATAGTCATGTTTTGTCATATGTGAGTATAATGCTTTCCCTACATTAGTATTAGATTTAGAGATACATAGTCGTGTTTTGTCATATGTGAGTATAATGGTTTCCCTGCATTAGTATTAGCTTTAGAGCTACATAGTCGTGTTTTGTCATATGTGAGTATAATGGTTTCCCTGCATTAGTATTAGCTTTAGAGATACATAGTCGTGTTTTGTCATATGTGAGTATAATGCTTTCTCTGCATTAGTATTAGCTTTAGAGATACATAGTCGTGTTTTGTCATATGTGAGTATAATGCTTTCCCAGCATTAGTATTAGCTTTAGAGATACATAGTCGTGTTTTGTCATATGTGAGTATAATGGTTTCCCTGCATTAGTATTAGCTTTCGAGATACATAGTCGTGTTTTGTCATATGTGAGTATAATGCTTTCCCTGCATTAGTATTAGCTTTAGAGATACATAGTCGTGTTTTGTCATATGTCAGTATAATGCTTTCCCTGCATTAGTATTAACTTTAGAGATACATAGTCGTGTTTTGTCATATGTGAGTATAATGCTTTCCCTGCATTAGTATTAGCTTTAGAGATACATAGTCATGTTTTGTCATATGTGAGTATAATGCTTTCCCTGCATTAGTATTAGCTTTAGAGATACATAATCATGTTTTGTCATATGTGAGTATAATGGTTTCCCTGCATTAGTATTAGCTTTAGAGATACATAGTCGTGTTTTGTCATATGTGAGTATAATGCTTTCCCAGCATTAGTATTAGCTTTAGAGATACATAGTCGTGTTTTGTCATATGTGAGTATAATGGTTTCCCTGCATTAGTATTAGCTTTCGAGATACATAGTCGTGTTTTGTCATATGTGAGTATAATGCTTTCCCTGCATTAGTATTAGCTTTAGAGATACATAGTCGTGTTTTGTCATATGTCAGTATAATGCTTTCCCTGCATTAGTATTAACTTTAGAGATACATAGTCGTGTTTTGTCATATGTGAGTATAATGCTTTCCCTGCATTAGTATTAGCTTTAGAGATACATAATCATGTTTTGTCATATGTGAGTATAATGCTTTCCCTGCATTAGTATTAGCTTTAGAGATACATAGTCGTGTTTTGTCATATGTGAGTATAATGCTTTCCCTGCATTAGTATTAGCTTTAGAGCTAGATAGTCGTGTTTTGTCATATGTGACTATAATGCTTTCCCTGCATTAGTATTAACTTTACAGATACATAGTCGTGTTTTGTCATATGTGAGTATAATGCTCTCCCTGCATTATACTAGCTTTAGAGATACATAGTCGTGTTTTGTCATATGTGAGCTTAATGCTTTTCCTGCATTAGCATTAGCTTTAGAGATACATAGTCGTGTTTTGTCATATGTGACTATAATGCTGTCCCTGCATTATACTAGCTTTAGAGATACATAGTCATGTTTTGTCATATGTGAGTATAATGCTTTCCCTGCATTAGTATTAGCTTTAGAGATACATAGTCGTGTTATGTAATATGTGACTATAATGCTGTCCCTGCATTAGTAATAGCTGTAGAGCTACATAGTCGTGTTTTGTCATATGAGAGTATAATGCTGTCCCTGCATTAGTATTAGCGTTAGAGATACATAGTCGTGTTTTGTCATATGAGAGTATAATGGTTTCCCTGCATTAGTATTAGCTTTAGAGATACATAGTCGTGTTTTGTCATATGTGAGTATAATGGTTTCCCTGCATTAGCTTTAGAGATACATAGTCGTGTTTTGTCATATGTGAGTATAATGCTTTCCCTGCATTAGTATTAACTTTAGAGATACATAGTCGTGTTTTGTCATATGAGAGTATTATGCTTTCCATGCATTAGTATTAACTTTAGAGATACATAGTCGTGTTTTGTAATATGTGAGTATAATGCTTTCCCTGCATTAGTATTAGCTTTAGAGATACATAGTCGTGTTTTGTCATATGTGAGTTTAATGCTGTCTCTGCATTTGTATTAGCTTTAGAGATACGTAGTCATGTTGTGTCATATGTGAGTATAATGGATTCCCTGCATTAGTATTAGCTTTCGAGATACATAGTCGTGTTTTGTCATATGAGAGTATAATGGTTTCCCTGCATTAGTATTAGCTTTAGAGATACATAGTCGTGTTTTGTCATATGTGAGTATAATGGTTTCCCTGCATTAGTATTAGCTTTAGAGATACATAGTCGTGTTTTGTCATATGTGAGTATAATGCTTTCCCTGCATTAGCTTTAGAGATACATAGTCGTGTTTTGTCATATGTGAGTATAATGCTTTCCCTGCATTAGTATTAGCTTTAGAGATACATAGTCGTGTTTTGTCATATGTGACTATAATGCTTTCCCTGCATTAGTATTTGCTTTAGAGATACATAGTCGTGTTTTGTCATATGTGAGTATAATGCTTTCCCTGCATTAGTATTAGCTTTAAAGATACATAGTCATGTTGTGTCATATGTGAGTATAATGCTTTCCCTGCATTAGTATTTGCTTTAGAGATACATAGTCGTGTTTTGTCATATGTGAGTATAATGCTTTCCATGCATTAGTATTAACTTTAGAGATACATAGTCGTGTTTTGTCATATGTGAGTATAATGCTTTCCCTGCATTAGTATCAGCTTTAGAGATACATAGTCGTGTTTTGTCATATGTGAGTATAATGCTTTCCCTGCATTAGTATTAGCTTTAAAGATACATAGTCATGTTGTGTCATATGTGAGTATAATGCTTTCCCTGCATTAGTATTTGCTTTAGAGATACATAGTCGTGTTTTGTCATATGTGAGTATAATGCTTTCTCTGCATTAGTATTAGCTTTAGAGATACATAGTCGTGTTTTGTCATATGTGAGTATAATGCTTTCCCTGCATTATTAATAGCTTTAGAGATACATAGTCGTGTTTTGTCATATGTGAGTATAATGCTTTCCCTGCATTAGTATTAGCTTTAGAGATACATAGTCGTGTTTTGTCATATGAGAGTATAATGCTTTCCCTGCATTAGTATTAGCTTTAGAGAAACATAGTCGTGTTTTGTCATATGTGAGTATAATGCTTCCCTGCATTAGTATTAACTTTAGAGATACATAGTCATGTTTTGTCATATGTGAGTATAATGCTTTCCCTGCATTAGCTTTAGAGATACATAGTCGTGTTTTGTCATATGTGAGTATAATGCTTTCCATGCATTAGTATTAACTTTAGAGATACATAGTCGTGTTTTGTCATATGTGAGTATAATGCTTTCCCTGCATTATACTAGCTTTAGAGATACATAGTTGTGTATTTTCATATGTGAGTATAATGCTTTCCCTGCATTAGTATTAGCTTTAGAGATACACAGTCATGTTTTGTCATATGTCAGTATAATGCTTTCCCTGCATTAGTATTTGCTTTAGAGATACATAGTCATGTTTTGTCATATGTGACTATAATGCTTTCCCTGCATTAGTATTAGCTTTCGAGATACATAGTCGTGTTTTGACATATGTGAGTATAATGCTTTCCCTGCATTAGTATTAACTTTAGAGATACATAGTCGTGTTTTGTCATATGTGAGTATAATGCTTTCCCTGCATTAGTATTAGCTTTAGAGATACATAGTCATGTTTTGTCATATGTGAGTATAATGCTGTCTCTGCATTTGTATTAGCTTTAGAGATACGTAGTCAGGTTTTGTCATATGTGAGTATAATGCTTTCCCTGCATTAGTATTAGCTGTAGAGCTACATAGTCGTGTTTTGTCATATGTGAGTATAATACTGTCCCTGCATTAGTATTAGCTTTAGAGCTACATAGTTGTGTTTTGTCATATGTGAGTATAATGCTTTCCCTGCATTAGTATTAGCTTTTGAGATACATAGTTGTGTATTTTCATATGTGAGTATAATGCTTTCCCTGCATTAGTATTAGCTTTAGAGATACATAGTTGTGTATTTTCATATGTGAGTATAATGCTTTCCCTGCATTAGTATTAACTTTAGAGATACATAGTCGTGTTTTGTCATATGTGAGTATAATGCTTTCCCTGCATTAGTATTAACTTTAGAGATACATAGTCATGTTTTGTCATATGTGAGTATAATGCTTTCCCTGCATTAGTATTAGCGTTAGAGATACATAGTCGTGTTTTGTCATATGAGAGTATAATGCTTTCCCTGCATTAGTATTAGGTTTAGAGATACATAGTCCTGTTTTGTCATATGTGAGTATAATGCTTTCCCTGCATTAGTATTAGCTTTAGAGATACATAGTCGTGTTTTGTCATATGTGACTATAATGCTTTCCCTGCATTAGTATTAGCTTTAGAGATACATAGTCGTGTTTTGTCATATGTGAGTATAATGCTTTCCCTGCATTAGTATTAGCTTTAGAGATACATAGTCGTGTTTTGTCATATGTGAGTATAATGCTTTCCCTGCATTAGTATTAGCTTTAGAGATACATAGTCGTGTTTTGTCATATGTGACTATAATGCTTTCGCTGCATTAGTATTAGCGTTAGAGATACATAGTCGTGTTTTGTCATATGAGAGTATAATGCTTTCCCTGCATTAGTATTAGCTTTAGAGATACATAGTCATGTTTTGTAATGTGTGAGTATAATGCTTTCCCTGCATTAGTAATAGCTTTAGCGATACATAGTCGTGTTTTGTCATATGAGAGTATAATGCTTTCCCTGCATTAGTAATAGCTTTAGCGATACATAGTCGTGTTTTGTCATATGAGAGTATAATGCTTTCCCTGCATTAGTATTAACTTTAGAGATACATAGTCATGTTTTGTCATATGTGAGTATAATGCTTTCCCTGCATTAGCTTTAGAGATACATAGTCATGTTTTGTCATATGTGAGTATAATGCTTTCCATGCATTAGTATTAACTTTAGAGATACATAGTCGTGTTTTGTCATATGTGACTATAATGCTTTCCCTGCATTAGTATTAGCTTTAGAGATACACAGTCATGTTTTGTCATATGTCAGTATAATGCTTTCCCTGCATTAGTATTTGCTTTAGAGATACATAGTCGTGTTTTGTCATATGTGAGTATAATGCTTTCCCTGCATTAGTATTAGCTTTAGAGATACATAGTCGTGTTTTGTCATATGTGAGTATAATGCTTCCCTGCATTAGTATTAACTTTAGAGATACATAGTCGTGTTTTGTCATATGTGAGTATAATGCTTTCCCTGCATTAGTATTAGCTTTAGAGATACATAGTCATGTTTTGTCATATGTGAGTATAATGCTGTCTCTGCATTTGTATTAGCTTTAGAGATACGTAGTCAGGTTTTGTCATATGTGAGTATAATGCTTTCCCTGCATTAGTATTAGCTGTAGAGCTACATAGTCGTGTTTTGTTATATGTGAGTATAATACTGTCCCTGCATTAGTATTAGCTTTAGAGCTACATAGTTGTGTTTTGTCATATGTGAGTATAATACTTTCCCTACATTAGTATCAGCTTTAGAGCTACATAGTTGTGTTTTGTCATATGTGAGTATAATGCTTTCGCTGTATTAGTATTAGCGTTAGAGATACATAGTCGTGTTTTGTCATATGTGAGTATAATGGTTTCCCTGCATTAGTATTAGCTTTAGAGATACATAGTCATGTTTTGTCATATGTGAGTATAATGCTTTCCCTGCATTAGTATTAGCTTTAGAGATACATAGTCATGTTTTGTCATATGTGAGTATAATGCTTTCCCTGCATTAGTCTTAACTTTAGAGATACATAGTCGTGTTTTGTCATATGTGAGTATAATGCTTTCCCTGCATTAGTAATAGCTTTAGAGATACATAGTCGTGTTTTGTCATATGTGAGTATAATGCTTTCCCTGCATTAGTATTAGCTTTAGAGATACATAGTCATGTTTTGTCATATGTGAGTATAATGCTTTCCCTGCATTAGTATTAGCTTTAGAGATACATAGTCATGTTTTGTCATATGTGAGTATAATGCTTTCCCTGCATTAGCTTTAGAGATACATAGTCGTGTTTTGTCATATGTGAGTATAATGCTTTCCATGCATTAGTATTTGCTTTAGAGATACATAGTCGTGTGTTGTCATATGTGAGTATAATGATTTCCCTGCATTAGTAATAGCTTTAGAGATACATAGTCGTGTTTTGTCATATGTGAGTATAATGCTTTCCATGCATTAGTATTTGCTTTAGAGATACATAGTCGTGTTTTGTCATATGTGAGTTTAATGCTTTTCCTGCATTAGCATTAGCTTTATAGATACATATTCGTGTCTTGTCATGTGTGAGTATAATGCTTTCCCTCCATTAGTATTAGCTTTAGAGATACATAGTCGTGTTTTGTCATATGTGAGTATAATGCTTTCTCTACATTAGTATTAGCTTTAGAGATACATAGTCGGGTTTTGTCATAGGTGACTATAATGCTTTCCCTGCATTAGTATTAACTTTAGAGATACATAGTCGTGTATTGTCATATGTGAGTATAATGGTTTGCCTGCATTAGTATTAGCTTTAGAGATACATAGTCGTGTTTTGTCATATGTGAGTATAATGCTTTCCCTGCATTAGTAATAGCTTTAGAGATACATAGTCATGTTTTGTCATATGTGAGTATAATGCTTTCCCTGCATTAGTATTAGCTTTAGAGATACATAGTCGTGTTTTGTCATATGAGAGTATAATGCTTTCCCTGCATTAGTATTAGCTTTAGAGATACATAGTCATGTTTTGTCATATGTGAGTATAATGCTTTCCCTGCATTAGTATTAGCTTTAGAGATACATAGTCGTGTTTTGACATATGTGAGTATAATGCTTTCCCTGCATTAGTATTAGCTTTAGAGATACATAGTCGTGTTATGTAATATGTGACTATAATGCTTCCCTGCATTAGTATTAACTTTAGAGATACATAGTCATGTTTTGTCATATGTGAGTATAATGCTTTCCCTGCATTAGTATTAACTTTAGAGATACATAGTCATGTTTTGTCATATGTGAGTATAATGCTTTCCATGCATTAGTATTAACTTTAGAGATACATAGTCGTGTTTTGTCATATGTGAGTATAATGCTTTTCCTGCATTAGTATTAGCTTTAGAGATACATAGTCGTGTTTTGTCATATGTGAGTATAATGGTTTCCCTGCATTAGTATTAGCTTTAGAGATACATAGTCATGTTTTGTCATATGTGAGTATAATGCTTTCCCTGCATTAGTATTAGCTTTAGAGATACATAGTCATGTTTTGTCTTATGTGAGTATAATGCTTTCCCTGCATTAGTATTAGCTTTAGAGATACACAGTCATGTTTTGTCATATGTCAGTATAATGCTTTCCCTGCATTAGTATTTGCTTTAGAGATACATAGTCGTGTTTTGTCATATGTGAGTATAATGCTGTCCCTGCATTAGTATTAGCTTTAGAGATACATAGTCGTGTTTTGTCATATGTGAGTATAGTGCTTTCCCTGCATTAGTATTAGCTTTAGAGATACATAGTCGTGTTTTGTCATATGTGAGTATAATGCTTTCCCTGCATTAGTATTAACTTTAGAGATACATAGTCGTGTTATGTAATATGTGACTATAATGCTTTCCCTGCATTAGTATTAGCTTTAGAGATACATAGTCGTGTTTTGTCATATGTGAGTATAATGCTTTCCTGCATTATACTAGCTTTAGAGATACATAGTCGTGTTTTGTCATATGTGAGTATAATGCTTTCCTGCATTAGTATTAGCTTTAGAGATACACAGTCATGTTTTGTCATATGTCAGTATAATGCTTTCCCTGTATTAGTATTGGCTTTAGAGATACATAGTCGTGTTTTGTCATATGTGACTATAATGCTTTCCCTGCATTAGTATTAGCTTTAGAGATACATAGTCATGTTTTGTCATATGTGAGTATAATGCTTTCCGTGCATTAGTATTAGCTTTAGAGATACACAGTCATGTTTTGTCATATGTGAGTATAATGCTTTCCCTGCATTAGTATTAGCTTTAGAGATACACAGTCATGTTTTGTCATATGTCAGTATAATGCTTTCCCTGCGTTAGTATTTGCTTTAGAGATACATAGTCGTGTTTTGTCATATGTGAGTATAATGCTTTCCCTGCATTAGTATTAACTTTAGAGATACATAGTCGTGTTTTGTCATATGTGAGTATAATGCTTCCCTGCATTAGTATTAGCTTTAGAGATACATAGTCATGTTTTGTCATATGTGAGTATAATGGTTTCCCTGCATTAGTATTAGCTTTAGAGATACATAGTCATGTTTTGTCATATGTGAGTATAATGCTGTCTCTGCATTTGTATTAGCTTTAGAGATACATAGTCAGGTTTTGTCATATGTGAGTATAATGCTTTCCCTGCATTAGTATTAGCTGTAGAGCTACATAGTCGTGTTTTGTCATATGTGAGTATAATACTGTCCCTGCATTAGTATCAGCTTTAGAGCTACATAGTTGTGTTTTGTCATATGTGAGTATAATGCTTTCCTGCATTAGTATTAGCTTTAGAGATACATAGTCGTGTTTTTGTCATATGTGAGTATAATGCTTTCCTGCATTATACTAGCTTTAGAGATACATAGTTGTGTATTTTCATATGTGAGTATAATGCTTTCCCTGCATTAGTATTAGATTTAGAGATACACAGTCATGTTTTGTCATATGTCAGTATAATGCTTTCCCTGCATTAGTATTTGCTTTAGAGATACATAGTCGTGTTTTGTCATATGTGACTATAATGCTTTCCCTGCATTAGTATTAGCTTTAGAGATACATAGTCGTGTTTTGTCATATGTGAGTATAATGCTTTCCCTGCATTAGTAATAGCTTTAGAGATACATAGTCGTGTTTTGTCATATGTGAGTATAATGCTTTCCCTGCATTAGTATTAGCTTTAGAGATACATAGTCGTGTTTTGTCATATGTGAGTATAATGCTTTCCCTGCATTAGTATTAGCTTTAGAGATACATAGTCGTGTTTTGTCATATGTGAGTTTAATGCTTTTCCTGCATTAGTATTAGCGTTAGAGATACATAGTCGTGTTTTGTCATATGTGAGTATAATGCTTTCCCTGCATTAGTATTAGCTTTAGAGATACATAGTCGTTTGTTGTCGTATGTGAATGTAATGCTTTCCCTGCATTAGTATTAGCTTTATAGATACATAGTCGTGTTTTGTCATATGTGAGTATAATGCTTTCCCTGCATTAGTATTAGCTTTATAGATACATAGTCGTGTTTTGTCATATGTGAGTATAATGCTTTCCCTGCATTAGTATTAGCTTTAGAGATACATGGTTGTGTTTTCTCATATGTGAGTATAATGCTTTCCCTGCATTAGTATTAACGTTAGAGATACATAGTCGTCTTTTGTCATATGTGAGTATAATGCTTTCCCTGCATTAGTATTAACTTTAGAGATACATAGTCGTGTTTTGTCATATGTTAGTTTAATGCTTTCCCTGCATTAGTATTAGCTTTATAGATACATAGTTGTGTTTTGTCATATGTGAGTATAATGCTTTCCCTGCATTAGTATTAGCTTTAGAGATACATAATAGTGTTTTGTCATATGTGAGTATAATGCTTTCCCTGCATTAGTATTAGCTTAAGAGATACATAATCATGTTTTGACATATGTGAGTATAATGCTTTCCCTGTATTAGTATTAGGTTTAGAGATACATAGTCGTGTTTTGTCATATGTGACTATAATGCTTTCCCTGCATTATACTAGCTTTAGAGATACATAGTTGTGTATTTTCATATGTGAGTATAATGCTTTCCCTGCATTAGTATTAGCTTTAGAGATACACAGTCATGTTTTGTCATATGTCAGTATAATGCTTTCCCTGCATTAGTATTTGCTTTAGAGATACATAGTCATGTTTTGTCATATGTGACTATAATGCTTTCCCTGCATTAGTATTAGCTTTCGAGATACATAGTCGTGTTTTGTCATATGTGAGTATAATGCTTTCATGCATTAGTATTAACTTTAGAGATACATAGTCGTGTTTTGTCATATGTGAGTATAATGCTTTCCCTGCATTAGTATTAGCTTTAGAGATACATAGTCATGTTTTGTCATATGTGAGTATAATGCTGTCTCTGCATTTGTATTAGCTTTAGAGATACGTAGTCAGGTTTTGTCATATGTGAGTATAATGCTTTCCCTGCATTAGTATTAGCTGTAGAGCTACATAGTCGTGTTTTGTCATATGTGAGTATAATACTGTCCCTGCATTAGTATTAGCTTTAGAGCTACATAGTTGTGTTTTGTCATATGTGAGTATAATGCTTTCCTGCATTAGTATTAGCTTTTGAGATACATAGTTGTGTATTTTCATATGTGAGTATAATGCTTTCCTGCATTAGTATTAGCTTTAGAGATACATAGTTGTGTATTTTCATATGTGAGTATAATGCTTTCCCTGCATTAGTATTAGCTTTAGAGATACATAGTCGTGTTTTGTCATATGTGAGTATAATGCTTCCCTGCATTAGTATTAACTTTAGAGATACATAGTCATGTTTTGTCATATGTGAGTATAATGCTTTCCCTGCATTAGTATTAGCTTTAGAGATACATAGTCGTGTTTTGTCATATGAGAGTATAATGCTTTCCCTGCATTAGTATTAGGTTTAGAGATACATAGTCCTGTTTTGTCATATGTGAGTATAATGCTTTCCCTGCATTAGTATTAGCTTTAGAGATACATAGTCGTGGTTTGTCATATGTGACTATAATGCTTTCCCTGCATTAGTATTAGCTTTAGAGATACATAGTCGTGTTTTGTCATATGTGAGTATAATGCTTTCCCTGCATTAGTATTAGCTTTAGAGATACATAGTCGTGTTTTGTCATATGTGAGTATAATGCTTTCCCTGCATTAGTATTAGCTTTAGAGATACATAGTCGTGTTTTGTCATATGTGACTATAATGCTTCCCTGCATTAGTATTAGCTTTAGAGATACATAGTCGTGTTTTGTCATATGAGAGTATAATGCTTTCCCTGCATTAGTATTAGCTTTAGAGATACATAGTCGTGTTTTGTAATGTGTGAGTATAATGCTTTCCCTGCATTAGTAATAGCTTTAGCGATACATAGTCGTGTTTTGTCATATGAGAGTATAATGCTTTCCCTGCATTAGTAATAGCTTTAGCGATACATAGTCGTGTTTTGTCATATGAGAGTATAATGCTTTCCCTGCATTAGTATTAACTTTAGAGATACATAGTCATGTTTTGTCATATGTGAGTATAATGCTTTCCCTGCATTAGCTTTAGAGATACATAGTCATGTTTTGTCATATGTGAGTATAATGCTTTCCATGCATTAGTATTAACTTTAGAGATACATAGTCGTGTTTTGTCATATGTGACTATAATGCTTTCCCTGCATTAGTATTAGCTTTAGAGATACACAGTCATGTTTTGTCATATGTCAGTATAATGCTTTCCCTGCATTAGTATTTGCTTTAGAGATACATAGTCGTGTTTTGTCATATGTGAGTATAATGCTTTCCCTGCATTAGTATTAGCTTTAGAGATACATAGTCGTGTTTTGTCATATGTGAGTATAATGCTTTCCCTGCATTAGTATTAACTTTAGAGATACATAGTCGTGTTTTGTCATATGTGAGTATAATGCTTTCCCTGCATTAGTATTAGCTTTAGAGATACATAGTCATGTTTTGTCATATGTGAGTATAATGCTGTCTCTGCATTTGTATTAGCTTTAGAGATACGTAGTCAGGTTTTGTCATATGTGAGTATAATGCTTTCCCTGCATTAGTATTAGCTGTAGAGCTACATAGTCGTGTTTTGTTATATGTGAGTATAATACTGTCCCTGCATTAGTATTAGCTTTAGAGCTACATAGTTGTGTTTTGTCATATGTGAGTATAATACTTTCCCTACATTAGTATCAGCTTTAGAGCTACATAGTTGTGTTTTGTCATATGTGAGTATAATGCTTTCGCTGTATTAGTATTAGCGTTAGAGATACATAGTCGTGTTTTGTCATATGTGAGTATAATGGTTTCCCTGCATTAGTATTAGCTTTAGAGATACATAGTCATGTTTTGTCATATGTGAGTATAATGCTTTCCCTGCATTAGTATTAGCTTTAGAGATACATAGTCATGTTTTGTCATATGTGAGTATAATGCTTTCCCTGCATTAGTATTAACTTTAGAGATACATAGTCGTGTTTTGTCATATGTGAGTATAATGCTTTCCCTGCATTAGTAATAGCTTTAGAGATACATAGTCGTGTTTTGTCATATGTGAGTATAATGCTTTCCCTGCATTAGTATTAGCTTTAGAGATACATAGTCATGTTTTGTCATATGTGAGTATAATGCTTTCCCTGCATTAGTATTAGCTTTAGAGATACATAGTCATGTTTTGTCATATGTGAGTATAATGCTTTCCCTGCATTAGTATTAGCTTTAGAGATACATAGTCGTGTTTTGTCATATGTGAGTATAATGCTTTCCATGCATTAGTATTTGCTTTAGAGATACATAGTCGTGTGTTGTCATATGTGAGTATAATGAATTCCCTGCATTAGTAATAGCTTTAGAGATACATAGTCGTGTTTTGTCATATGTGAGTATAATGCTTTCCATGCATTAGTATTTGCTTTAGAGATACATAGTCGTGTTTTGTCATATGTGAGTTTAATGCTTTTCCTGCATTAGCATTAGCTTTATAGATACATATTCGTGTTTTGTCATGTGTGAGTATAATGCTTTCCCTCCATTAGTATTAGCTTTAGAGATACATAGTCGTGTTTTGTCATATGTGAGTATAATGCTTTCTCTACATTAGTATTAGCTTTAGAGATACATAGTCGTGTTTTGTCATAGGTGACTATAATGCTTTCCCTGCATTAGTATTAACTTTAGAGATACATAGTCGTGTATTGTCATATGTGAGTATAATGGTTTCCCTGCATTAGTATTAGCTTTAGAGATACATAGTCGTGTTTTGTCATATGTGAGTATAATGCTTTCCCTGCATTAGTAATAGCTTTAGAGATACATAGTCGTGTTTTGTCATATGTGAGTATAATGCTTTTCCTGCATTAGTATTAGCTTTAGAGATACATAGTCGTGTTTTGTCATATGAGAGTATAATGCTTTCCCTGCATTAGTATTAGCTTTAGAGATACATAGTCATGTTTTGTCATATGTGAGTATAATGCTTTCCCTGCATTAGTATTAGCTTTAGAGATACATAGTCGTGTTTTGACATATGTGAGTATAATGCTTTCCCTGCATTAGTATTAGCTTTAGAGATACATAGTCGTGTTATGTAATATGTGACTATAATGCTTCCCTGCATTAGTATTAACTTTAGAGATACATAGTCATGTTTTGTCATATGTGAGTATAATGCTTTCCCTGCATTAGTATTAACTTTAGAGATACATAGTCATGTTTTGTCATATGTGAGTATAATGCTTTCCATGCATTAGTATTAACTTTAGAGATACATAGTCGTGTTTTGTCATATGTGAGTATAATGCTTTTCCTGCATTAGTATTAGCTTTAGAGATACATAGTCGTGTTTTGTCATATGTGAGTATAATGGTTTCCCTGCATTAGTATTAGCTTTAGAGATACATAGTCATGTTTTGTCATATGTGAGTATAATGCTTTCCCTGCATTAGTATTAGCTTTAGAGATACATAGTCATGTTTTGTCATATGTGAGTATAATGCTTTCCCTGCATTAGTATTAGCTTTAGAGATACACAGTCATGTTTTGTCATATGTCAGTATAATGCTTTCCCTGCATTAGTATTTGCTTTAGAGATACATAGTCGTGTTTTGTCATATGTGAGTATAATGCTGTCCCTGCATTAGTATTAGCTTTAGAGATACATAGTTGTGTTTTGTCATATGTGAGTATAGTGCTTTCCCTGCATTAGTATTAGCTTTAGAGATACATAGTCGTGTTTTGTCATATGTGAGTATAATGCTTTCCCTGCATTAGTATTAACTTTAGAGATACATAGTCGTGTTTTGTAATATGTGAGTATAATGCTTTCGCTGCATTAGTATTAACTTTAGAGATACATAGTCGTGTTTTGTAATATGTGAGTATAATGCTTTCCCTGCATTATACTAGCTTTAGAGATACATAGTCGTGTTTTGTCATATGTGAGTATAATGCTTTCGCTGCATTAGTATTAGCTTTAGAGATACACAGTCATGTTTTGTCATATGTCAGTATAATGCTTTCCCTGTATTAGTATTGGCTTTAGAGATACATAGTCTTGTTTTGTCATATGTGACTATAATGCTTTCCCTGCATTAGTATTAGCTTTAGAGATACATAGTCATGTTTTGTCATATGTGAGTATAATGCTTTCCCTGCATTAGTATTAGCTTTAGAGATACACAGTCATGTTTTGTCATATGTGAGTATAATGCTTTCCCTGCATTAGTATTAGCTTTAGAGATACACAGTCATGTTTTGTCATATGTCAGTATAATGCTTTCCCTGCGTTAGTATTTGCTTTAGAGATACATAGTCGTGTTTTGTCATATGTGAGTATAATGCTTTCCCTGCATTAGTATTAACTTTAGAGATACATAGTCGTGTTTTGTCATATGTGAGTATAATGCTTTCCCTGCATTAGTATTAGCTTTAGAGATACATAGTCATGTTTTGTCATATGTGAGTATAATGGTTTCCCTGCATTAGTATTAGCTTTAGAGATACATAGTCATGTTTTGTCATATGTGAGTATAATGCTGTCTCTGCATTTGTATTAGCTTTAGAGATACATAGTCAGGTTTTGTCATATGTGAGTATAATGCTTTCCCTGCATTAGTATTAGCTGTAGAGCTACATAGTCGTGTTTTGTCATATGTGAGTATAATACTGTCCCTGCATTAGTATCAGCTTTAGAGCTACATAGTTGTGTTTTGTCATATGTGAGTATAATGCTTTCCCTGCATTAGTATTAGCTTTAGAGATACATAGTCGTGTTTTGTCATATGTGAGTATAATGCTTTCCCTGCATTATACTAGCTTTAGAGATACATAGTTGTGTATTTTCATATGTGAGTATAATGCTTTCCCTGCATTAGTATTAGATTTAGAGATACACAGTCATGTTTTGTCATATGTCAGTATAATGCTTTCCCTGCATTAGTATTTGCTTTAGAGATACATAGTCGTGTTTTGTCATATGTGACTATAATGCTTTCCCTGCATTAGTATTAGCTTTAGAGATACATAGTCGTGTTTTGTCATATGTGAGTATAATGCTTTCCCTGCATTAGTAATAGCTTTAGAGATACATAGTCGTGTTTTGTCATATGTGAGTATAATGCTTTCCCTGCATTAGTATTAGCTTTAGAGATACATAGTCGTGTTTTGTCATATGTGAGTATAATGCTTTCCCTGCATTAGTATTAGCTTTAGAGATACATAGTCGTGTTTTGTCATATGTGAGTTTAATGCTTTTCCTGCATTAGTATTAGCGTTAGAGATACATAGTCGTGTTTTGTCATATGTGAGTATAGTGCTTTCCCTGCATTAGTAATAGCTTTAGAGATACATAGTCGTGTTTTGTCATATGTGAGTATAGTGCTTTCCCTGCATTAGTATTAGCTTTAGAGATACATAGTCATGTTGTGTCATATGTGAGTATAATGCTTTCCCTGCATTAGTATTAGCTTTAGAGATACATAGTCGTTTGTTGTCGTATGTGAATATAATGCTTTCCCTGCATTAGCTTTAGAGATACATAGTCATGTTTTGTCATATGTGAGTATAATGCTTTCCCTGCATTAGTATTAGCTTTAGAGATACATAGTCGTGTTTTGTCATATGTGAGTATAATGCTTTCCCTGCATTAGTATTAGCTTTAGAGATACATGGTTGTGTTTTCTCATATGTGAGTATAATGCTTTCCCTGCATTAGTATTAACGTTAGAGATACATAGTCGTCTTTTGTCATATGTGAGTATAATGCTTTCCCTGCATTAGTATTAACTTTAGAGATACATAGTCGGGCTTTGTCATATGTTAGTTTAATGCTTTCCCTGCATTAGTATTAGCTTTATAGATACATAGTTGTGTTTTGTCATATGTGAGTATAATGCTTTCCCTGCATTAGTATTAGCTTTAGAGATACATAATAGTGTTTTGTCATATGTGAGTATAATGCTTTCCCTGCATTAGTATTAGCTTAAGAGATACATAATCATGTTTTGACATATGTGAGTATAATGCTTTCCCTGTATTAGTATTAGGTTTAGAGATACATAGTCGTGTTTTGTCATATGTGAGTATAATGCTTTCCCTGCATTAGTATTAGCTTTAGAGATACATAGTCTTGTTTTGTCATATGTGAGTATAATACTTTCCCTGCATTAGTATTAGCTTTAGAGATACATAGTCGTGTTTTGTCATATGTGAGTATAATACTGTCCCTGCATTAGTATTAGCTTTAGAGATACATAGTCGTGTTTTGTCATATGTGAGTATAATGCTTTCCCTGCATTAGTAATAGCTTTAGAGATACATAGTCGTGTTTTGTCATATGTGACTATAATGCTTTCCCTGTATTAGTATTGGCTTTAGAGATACATAGTCGTGTTTTGTCATATGTGAGTATAATGCTTTCCCTGCATTAGTATTAACTTTAGAGATACATAGTAGCATTTTGTCCCTAGAACATAGAGGACGATTAACTTTGTAGTGAGTGAGGAGTTGGTTGAGGGCTGTGATCTTGTCCGCGTATCTCAGGATGTTTTAAGTAGTAACTAAATGGGGGTAACTGAGTAGTTGAGGAAGTTCTAGCCACTGCACGTTTCTTAGAACTTGACAATGATGGGTTCTGGGGGTGGAGTTATTAGCAAACTTGTCTATTTTGTTATAGCATGACTCAAGTTTATCAAGATCAAGTTTTCTGGTCAGGTTGAGAATAGGTGCAGCATACATTAGTGTAGATAGTAGCTGAGTTTGGGCTAGGTTAATTCTTGCCTGATCTGAGAGGAAGTTTTTGTGTCTATTTAGAATTCCCATTTTTTATGAACTTTTTTGATAGTTTGAGAAATATGGACATCAAAGAATAGTTTTTTGTCAATTTCTACACCAAGGAGTTTAATATGAGTAGAGGGAGAAATGGTGGTGCCATTGTTGGAAATTATGGTGAAGGAAAGAGTGGTAGGTTTAGATTTGTTCGCTGTGAAAATTAGCAGTTTAGTCTTGTTAATGTTTAGTAGGAGTTGAATATCAGTACTCTAACTCTCCATGGAGCTAAATGAATCTTGAGTAAACTGTTGTAGAGTGGTAAGAGATGGGGGCTGAGCAGATTACCATTCAATCATCTGCATATTGAATAAGTGAGGCATGTTTGGTGGAGGTATGCAGATTGTTAGTAAAGATAGAAAAAAGTAGTGGGCCCAGTACTGAGCCTTGTAGTATGACTATGGAGGTGGGAAGTAAATTCGATAGGGTGCCTTGCCATTGGACAGATTGCTGCCTGTCAGAAAGATAGCTCTTGAACCAGGCCACAGTAGAGGGGGGCGAAGGATAGAGAAACTAGGGTCTCTAGTATTAGGGAGTGTGATACCATATCAAAAGCTTTGGAGAGATCTAAGAATATGGTTGATACATAGTTATTAGCATTTTTGTGCTGATTAACCAAGTTTGTAAAAGAGAGAAGGGCAGTATTTGTGCTATGGAACAGGCAGAAACCATGTTGTGTGATGGAAAAAAGTTTATGTGCGTTCAGGAATTGCAAAACTTGAGAATGAATACATTTCTCGAAAAGTTTTGACAGAGGGGATAGTATAGCTATAGGACAGTAATTTGAGAAGTCACATGAGATGCCACCCTTATGGAGGGGAATGATATATGAAACTTTCCAAAGATGAGGGATGTATGCTTCCTGTATGGAGCGGTTGATAAGGATTGAGATAGGGTAAGATAAGGACTCAGCGGCTAATTTTAGAAAGTTGGCAGGTAGGTTATCAGCTACCAGGGTGGTAGACTTCGATTTAAGGAGTTTTTTTTTTTTAATTTTGTGGGTGGGTACAGGAGAGGAAGGGTGGTTATCTGTACAGTTTGGGGGGGTTTCTTTAGGGTTACCTTTGGATAATTGGGTGGATAATTTCAGAATGGATTCAGTGAAATGATAATTGAATTGTGAGGCTATGCTTGTAGAATAATTGGTGGAGTTTGGTGCTGCAGTGAACGACCATGTGCTGTTCAATCAAAGCAATTGTGTAAGACTATTTTTGTTCCAGAGTTGCCTGATTCTACTTCGTCTAGTGACTGCAAAAATACTAATGCAGGTTACAATTGCCTGCCTCAGTTTTCCTTCCACAGGTTCTAATTCCGGTTCTGGTAGTATTTTAATGAACAAGAGTGGCAACAAAGTCAAAATAACAAATCTTTTTTTATTTTATTTTGCTTTAGTTTACTGGGCTTGTCTAACTGGGTTTAGTCAAAACCCTTTTCAGTGGAGGCCTGGGGGGAAGATCCAAAATATTACAAACATTTTTAAACATACATTCAGCAAAATATACATGACATTAAATAATATACATTAGCAATTGTTCTAATTAGAATACAATCACATGAAATAAAGACAACTATTACAAAATAAAGGATACATATGCATTAGTAGATATACGGTGAGCATTTGAAGAGGTGTATTACTGTTTTTGTCAAATAGATAATAGATCAAGTGATTAGTGCCTGGGAATTCTACGAAGTACAGGTGAGAGAAGGAAACTAGGTAGGCAAAAAATATTAATGTTGTAGTTAGGCCCTAGGGAGTAAAGCAGGGTCAGAGGTGATTATATATACAGCTGTCATCAAGTTTATATTGGAAGTAAAAAATATTAATGTTGTAGTTAGGCCATAGGGTGTAAAGCAGGGTCAGAGGTGATTATATATACAGCTGCCATCAAGTTTATATTGGAAGTAAAAAATATTAATGTTGTAGATAGGCCCTAGGGTGTAAAGCAGGGTCAGAGGTGATTATATATACAGCTGTCATCAGGTTTATATTGGAAGTAAAAAATATTAATGTTGTAGTTAGGCCCTAGGGAGTAAAGCAGGGTCAGAGGTGATTATATATACAGCTGTCATCAAGTTTATATTGGAAGTAAAAAATATTAATGTTGTAGTTAGGCCCTAGGGTGTAAGGCAGGGTCAGAGGTGATTATATATACAGCTGCCATCAAGTTTATATTGGAAGTAAAAAATATTAATGTTGTAGGTAGGCCCTAGGGTGTAAAGCAGGGTCAGAGGTGATTATATATATATATATATACAGCTGTCATCAAGTTTATATTGGAATTAAAAATATTAATGTTGTAGTTAGGCCCTAGGGAGTAAAGCAGGGTCAGAGGTGATTATATATACAGCTGTCATCAAGTTTATATTGGAAGTAAAATATATTAATGTTGTAGTTAGGCCCTAGGGTGTAAAGCAGGGTCAGAGGTGATTATATATACAGCTGTCATCAAGTTTATATTGGAAGTAAAAAATATTAATGTTGTAGTTAGGCCCTAGGGTGTAAAGCAGGGTCAGAGGTGATTATATATACAGCTGTCATCAAGTTTATATTGGAAGTAAAAAATATTAATGTTGTAGTTAGGCCCTAGGGAGTAAAGCAGGGTCAGAGGTGATTATATATACAGCTGCCATCAAGTTTATATTGGAAGTAAAAAATATTAATGTTGTAGTTAGGCCCTATGGAGTAAAGCAGGGTCAGAGGTGATTATATATACAGCTGCCATCAAGTTTATATTGGAAGTAAAAAATATTAATGTTGTAGTTAGGCCCTATGGAGTAAAGCAGGGTCAGAGGTGATTATATATACAGCTGTCATCAAGTTTATATTGGAAGTAAAAAATATTAATGTTGTAGTTAGGCCCTAGGGTGTAAAGCAGGGTCAGAGGTGATTATATATACAGCTGCCATCAAGTTTATATTGGAAGTAAAAAATATTAATGTTGTAGGTAGGCCCTAGGGTGTAAAGCAGGGTCAGAGGTGATTATATATACAGCTGTCATCAGGTTTATATTGGAAGTAAAAAATATTAATGTTGTACTTAGGCCCTAGGGAGTAATGCAGGGTCAGAGGTGATTATATATACAGCTGTCATTAAGTTTATATTGGAAGTAAAAAATATTAATGTTGTAGTTAGGCCCTAGGGAGTAAAGCAGGGTCAGAGGTGATTATATATACAGCTGTCATCAAGTTTATATTGGAAGTAAAAATATTAATGTTGTAGGTAGGCCCTAGGGTATAAAACAGGGTCAGAGGTGATTATATATACAGCTGTCATCAAGTTTATACTGGAAGCAAAAAATATTAATGTTGTAGTCAGGCCCTAGGGTGTAAAGCAGGGTCAGAGGTGATTATATATATATATATATATATATATATATATATATATATATATATATATATATATATACAGCTGTCATCGAGTTTATACTGGAATCAAAAAATATTAATGTTGTAGTTAGGCCCTAGGGTGTAAAGCAGGGTCAGAGGTGATTATATATATATATATATATATATATATACAGCTGTCATCAAGTTTATACTGGAAGCAAAAAATATTAATGTTGTAGTTAGGCCCTAGGGTGTAAAGCAGGGTCAGAGGTGATTATATATACAGCTGTCATCAAGTTTATATTGGAAGTAAAAAATATTAATGTTGTAGTTAGGCCCTAGGGAGTAAAGCAGGGTCAGAGGTGATTATATATACAGCTGTCATCAAGTTTATATTGGAAGTAAAAAATATTAATGTTGTAGTTAGGCCCTAGGGTGTAAAGCAGGGTCAGAGGTGATTACATATATACAGCTGTCATCAAGTTTATATTGGAAGTAAAAAAATATTAATGTTGTAGTTACACCTTAGGGTGTAAAGCAGGGTCAGTGGTGATTATATATACAGCTGTCATCAAGTTTATATTGGAAGTAAAAAATATTAATGTTGTAGTTAGGCCCTAGGGAGTAAAGCAGGGTCAGAAGTGATTATATATACAGCTGTGATTAAGTTTATATTGGAAGTAAAAATATTAATGTTGTAGTTAGGCCCTAGGGAGTAAAGCAGGGTCAGAGGTGATTACATATACTGCTGTCATCAAGTTTATATTGGAAGTAAAAAATATTAATGTTGTAGTTAGGCCCTAGGGAGTAAAGCAGGGTCAGAGGTGATTACATATACCGCTGTCATCAAGTTTATATTGGAAGTAAAAAATATTAATGTTGTAGTTAGGCCCTAGGGTGTAAAGTAGGGTCAGAGGTGATTATATATACAGCTGTCATCAAGTTTATATTGGAAGTAAAACATATTAATGTTGCAGTTAGGCCCTATGGTGTAAAGCAGGGTCAGAGGTGATTATATATGCAGCTGTCATCAAGTTTATATTGGAAGTAAAACATATTAATGTTGTAGTTAGGCCCTAGGGTGTAAAGCAGGATCAGAGGTGATTATATACACAGCTGTCATCAAGTTTATATTGGAAGTAAAAAATATTAATGTTGTAGTTAGGCCCTAGGGTGTAAAGCAGGGTCAGAGGTGATTATATATACAGCTGTCATCAAGTTTATATTGGAAGTACAGAGGTGCAGGAGTAAGCAGTGGCTAAAATGTATATAGCTGAGAAATGCTAGTAAAACTATTCAGGTATTGATGAAGACTGGTAATGGGGTATAAGATTCTGAAAGATAAGTGGCATTTATCCTTTTTTTATCCTTCAAAATCACTTTCGGACTACCATCAATTAATGTGACGTCCCTTACTATCCTGGGTCAGTAACTAATGAGCTTCAGTCCTCACTACTGACACCAATGTGAGACTGTCACTTAAACAGAAGTAATATTTCACAATTTTCCCCTAAGAGCACAACAGGAACATACTCTATTTTCCGGGGACTGGACTATATACCTCTGTCAATCCCAAACATATTCCCTTATTATACACTTCAGAGCAATGTGTCCCAGTTTAAGACCTATGATACACTCACACTCAAAGTAAATTTAAATCTCACACATCCAAACACTTTTGGGAAAGCCTGACACAGATTTCCAGCTGTGTCCCTTCCCCAAAATAATATTGTAATGCTGCCACCAATCAGAGTGTCTTCATGCCTTTCTAAAGGGGTCTTCAATTATGAAAATTAAATATAAAAATAAATTATAGCTATGACCAGAAGCAACCAGACCATCAAGGTGACCCAGGGAGTATCAAACAGGTATAAGCACTCTTTAATCTATAAAGAAAAACACTGATTTCCTGCCACAGTGTAAAGTAATGAAAAACATCTAATAATAAGTAAAATAATTACAAGAATGTAAATCAATAGCTTTCAATAAACACCATATTTCAATCACCAGAAATGTAAAATTAAACTGCAGGATAGGAGTCCATTATTCTAAAAAAAACTCCATCTTAATAACTAAACTTTCCTAATATAATTAAAGAATACTGTTCCTAATCTAATCTAACACATAGCAGCAAGGCAAAAGGCAGGCTTACAGTTTTTGGTGAGTTCTCTTTCCTGGGTGTCCACTGACTGCACAGCACTGTAACTGACTGTACTTCATAAACTGCTTAGCACTTATCAAACTGCAGTCTCAACTGCCTTATTTTAGAAAATAACAGTCAGCTGTTTGAAAAAGTTCTTTTTCTGTCAATCAGCTGTTCAAAAAAATCACCTAGCAACCAGGAACATTCTAGTGACATCACTCACTGTTTCTCCACAGTACTTTATAATGCCCTTCTCAAACATGTGCAATTAGAAATGTATCAAAACACTAACAGATTCTCTAAACATTCTGTATAAAGAGGGAGTTACTCAACTTTTAAAACTTATTTACATATTCACAGTTAGACATGCTAGCATACAATACAAGTTAATCTGAGAATATGCACAAATCTCCTGCCAGACATGCTAACACAGATGACAGTGTTTTCAGTTTCTTCACACACCTCCTCTTTCATTACTTTTTAATATTACCCTGTTTTTACTTCACCACCTCAGACCAGATTTTAATTTCCTTATTTGCTCTTCATAACTGCATCAAATACTTCTAATACCATCCATTAGGACCACATATTTCTCAGCACATGTTATCTACCCAAACTCTTCCACAATGATTCATCATATCTTCGCAATACGTTTGCAACTTCTGTCAGTTTGTGTTGTGGTTAAGCCATATTAATGTGTTGCTCATATTGGCTTATCACTGTTGGATTCCTGAAAGGTGTCCTAATCAAGCTTTAATACTGCTACCAAAAGCAGTGTTGGCTTCACTTCAGTATGCCCTAACTTCTTTCAACATCATCAATGACTTATCAAGAGCCAGTGGAGATGGGATTCATTCTGAGTTGGAAGCTTGAAGGGTTTGTGTTTTTTGCTGCTCTTCATAGAATAAGAATGCAATGAAGAATGCCATATGTTTGGTTTAAAGAGTTCCAGTTGGAAAGTCTTCAAGGAATACTGACTCCTTGAAACTTGAGAAGTAAACATCATTTACAACCCAGCTATCCATAGTTTTCTTGATGAGGATTATGATTCAGATAGTCTTACAATATTCCAACATCGTCATCTACCTCTTTTTCCCCATTTTCTACATGGGGGTCAGAGTGTCATGCTAACTATTGCCATCTCTCTCTATTCAGTGCCACTCTCTTGCCTTCTTTGACATGCATGCCTCCCTGTCACAGGTCATTTTTCACAAAAAACATCCACCTCTTTGCTGGACACCCTTGTTTCTTTTTGCCTTCTTCCTGTTTGTCCCAAATCCTCTTCACCAGATTGTCTTCTGATTTTCTGCACATGCCCAAACCACTGTAATCTGTTCTTTTCCCTTTTCTGCAATTGGAGCTACATTGGCTTCTACTCTTATGTCATCATTTCTTCATCTGCTGAGAGTGTGCATCCTCTCACCCATCTCAGGCACTTCACTTTCATTATCGCTAGCTTCCTCAATGGCTCTGCCTTTACTGCCCAGGCTTCTGTGCCACACTGGTCACACCAGTGTTTTGTACACCTTACTTTTCACTTTCCTTGGCATTCTTCTGTCCTGTATTATACCTGACACTCTTTGCCAGCTGGCTGCAACCCATGTTATTCTAGTTTTGACCTCCTGAATCAGACGTCCCTTCTCCTCCACCACCCATTCTAGATACTTGAAGCTGCTAACCTGTTCCACTATTTTTCCTTCTATCTCAATTCTCTGCTTCTTCTGAGCTCCAACATTTGCAGGCATTACAACTGTCTTATCTGTACTTCATTTCATCCTATGTGACTAGTTTTGCATTCCATCCCCCTATCCTTTGATAAAGTTCTTTCTCAGAGTCTGCCTGTAATATCACATGGTCTGCATACTGCAACTTTGTTAATCTGTCCCCTCCGACCTGTTTGCTAATGTAGTCCATCACCAGTATGAGCAGCAGTGGGCTCAGAGCTGAACCCTAGTGCACACCCACTCCCACTGAGAACCCCTCTGTGAGACTGAACACTGTTTGTACTTTTGTCATTGGATCCTTGAACATAACCTGCACTAATTCTACCAATGTTTCAGGGATTTCCAACCACCACAACACTACCCAAATCAGTTTGCTTGAGACCTTGTCATATGCTTTCTTCAAGCCCTGGAATGCCCAATTGGACTCCTTCCTCATCTCTAGCTTCTTCTCAACTATCTATCTCACTGCAAACACTGGATCAGTTGTGCTGCGTATACTTATTCGCCAGTCATCTGGGATACACCTTTCTCTCCACAATGGTATGAGACCCTCAGGAGCCACTTCTCACCTATAACATCTACATCTTTATCATATGCGTTGGAACCTCATCTGCACCTGCTGCTTTCCCTGACTTCATTTTCTTTAGTGCTGTTCTTACTACCTCTGTGGTGAGCTCTTCCTCTTCTCTCATTGTAGGCTGTGTCTGGGGAAGTACAGCTTCTGTGGTGGTTTTTTTTCACTCAGAAGCTGATGGAAATACTCCTTCCATCTGCCTTTGATGTCCTGTGGACTGGTGAGCAGGTTGTTGCTGGCATCCATGAAGGGTGTCTGATTATATTCTTTATCTTCCTGTCTTTGCCTTGCAGCCTGATATAGGTTCTTTGTGCCATCTACTGACTTACTTTCTAGAAGCTGGTAGAGTGCCTCTGATGCCCTGTTTGTTGTTATTGCAACTCCTTTCTTAGCTTCACTGTTAGTTAACCAATATTATTTCCTAGCCTGGTCCATCTTTTCTATCTCCCACTTTTTCCTGCAGTCCTTCTTTCTTTTGAAGACTTCCTGGACTTCTGCATTCCGCCACCAACTTTCCTTATGTACCTTATTTCCATACCTGACCACATATCTGTTCTGTAATTCTCACACATGCTGTTTTGAGGAGCAGCCATTCTTCAACTCAGCCTATTTCATCTTCTTGAGGTGCTACAGCCCTGAGTAATTCCTTGAACTGTTGTGCTTTCTCTCTCTGGTCTATATTATAAACCCGAAACCTCTAAAGAGCAAATACAAGTACATCAACACATAAAGAGCTATGTACAAAAATAGCGAAACACGTATTGAGTGAAAATCAAAACACCGAATGTATTTCTTTAAACAACAGCACCATTCAGGTATATGTAATTTAACTAAATAAAACTAAAATAATACACTTTTGCATGGGGGGTACGCCCCCCTGCACCTCACATGTGGGGGATGCACCTCCCACACCCCCCTACTTAAATATACCAACTCTGAGACTGCACTACAGTGGGGAAAAGGATACATTTCCTTATTTTATTTATTTATTTTACATTTGTTGACCGGGCTAGTCCAACTGGATATATTTCCATTTTCAGCAGAGGCCCGGGGAGAAAAGCTCCACATTTAAACAAAGGGCAATACATTATAAGCACAAATATCATAATAAACATTATTACTTATTTCTAAAACCAAGAAAAGAAAATGTAAGAGAAGGGAAAGGGAAATGAAAGAAAGTTATCAAAAGAAAGAAAAGGACATTAACTTCCTAGGGAAAAGTAACATCATGATGAACATACTAACATGTTTTAATACCAAGAAGAGAGAGTATAAGATCAAGGAAAGAGAAGCAGCAATAGAGAGAGAGCAGAAATAAACAGACAAATACTTGTTCGAAAGAGATTCATAGCCATAAGGAGGAAAGATGAAGAGGAGGAGTTTAAAGGGTAGAGAAAGAAAGGTAAGGGAGGAAGCAGGAGGGAGAGAAGAGTAGGGAGAGAAAGACGGATTAATTGAAGCATATTACTTTAGTCAGGATTAGAGCAGGGACACATCCAGTGGCTTTTAAGGTAAATTCTGAGTTTTTGTTTAAACAGAACAGTAGATGCAATGGAAGTAAGTTCAGTAGGCAGTTGATTCCAGTGTTTTCCAATAGTATTAGAGAAAAGGGAATCACCTGCTAGGTTATTGGATTTGGTTAAGGTAACTAGCAGCTTACTTGATGAACGGAGGGAGTTCAGATTAGAGTAGGGGGTTAAGAGGTTGGAAAGTACAGGTGTGTTATGAGGTTGGTAGAAAGCTCTTTGGACAAATGTCAGTTGGGAAAGAAGCAACATGTTTGACAGTTCAAGCCAGTTAAGTTGCTGCAGATTCAGACAGTGGTGAGTTCTGAAATGCTTACCAGTAACAAATCTAGCTATATTATTGTACGTGGAAGATAGTTTAGAGAGATTATTTTTCTTGAGGTTGGTATAGATTGGTGAGGCGTTGAGAAGAGTAGAAATAAGATGAGAGTGGGCAAGAGTAGCTTTGGCTTGGGAGGTTAAGAAAGTTTTAATTCTATAGAGAGAGCTGAGTTTCCTGTTTACAGATTTAATGGTATTATTGATATGACAATCAAAGGTAAGGTTGTTGTCAATCGTTACACCTAGCAGTTTGGTATTAGGGTCAGGTGATATAATAGTTCCATTGTTAGATAGGATAGTAAAGTCTAATGTAGGGGATCTGGTAGTGGGCTTAAAGAGTAAGAGTTTGTTTTTTTTTAGCGTTTAGGAGTAGGCAGCGTTTTGAGAACCAAGTTTCAACTTTAGAGAAAACAGCTTGAGTATTAATTTGCAGTTCAGAGATGGATTTAGCAGAGCAAATTAATGTGGAATCATCAGCGTATTGTATACAAGTAGCCTGGGGAATAGCTGTTTGTAAGTCATTTATAAAGAGGGAGAAAAGAAGTGGTCCAAGAATAGAGCCTTGGGGGACCCCAAGTGAGATAGGGAGAAGGGATGAGAGTTTATTATCCCAGAGAACGGCTTGTTTCCTGTTTGTAAGATAGGAACTAAACCAGTGGACAGCCTTAGATTCTAAGGAGAGAGATTCAAGAATTTTTAAGAGAATGGAGTGGTTGACCATATCAAAGGCTTTAGACAGGTCAATGAAGAGAGCTGAAGACAGGATGTTATTATTACGATTCTTGTTAATAAGGTCTGTAAAGGTGAGGAGAGCGGTGGTTGTGCTATGAAAAGGCCTAAAGCCATGTTGACAGGGAGTGAGAATGTTGTTTGTTATTAGGTGGTCCATTAACTGATAATGAACACATTTTTCCATGATTTTTGCTAGTGGGGACAAGAGAGCTATGGGCCTATAATTGGAGTATTCATAGGAGTTACCTCCTTTGTGTAAGGGTATGATGTGAGAGATTTTCCAGATGTCAGGTATGGTTTCTTCATTTACAGTTCTGTTAATGAGAATAGATATGGGATAGGCAATTTCAGAGGCTGCTTTTTGAAGGAATTCAGATGGGAGTTGATCAGCTGAGGGGGTGCATGGTTTGAGTTTGTGAATTCATTTTTGTATAAAGGCAGTGGAGATGGGTTGTAGCCTAAAGGTTGGTAGTTTGGAGGTTGCAGGGTCGGGGATACTAGTGTTATCACTAGAGAGGTGCGAGGCCAAAGAATTAATAGTGTCAATAAAAAAACAGTTGAAAGTATTGGCAGTATCAAGGGTGGAATTCTTTTCAGATCCGGTAGGGGAAGGAGTGGTAGTTTGTCCAGGGTGTAGAAGCCTATTTAGGGTTGACCAGAATTTTTGAGGGTTATTGTGATTAGCTTGCTGGAGATTGCTATAATAACTCCTTTTATCAGAGAAGATAGCTTTTTTGGTACTGTTTCTTAGATGTCTAAAGGTCTGTTGGTCTACGCAAGATTTGCTAGCTCGCCATTTTTTCCAAGCTTTGTTTCTAAGTAACATTTTTTGTCTTGTATCTTTAGATAGCCAGGGGGCAGGTTTAGATTTAATTCGGATGGAGCGTGATGGGGCATGATTATCTAGAATTGTTAGGAATGTGGTATTGAAGTATAGCACAGCTTCTTCAAGGGGAAGTGTCTTTAGTGGGTTCCAATTGCAGGCCTTTAGTTCAGTTCTAAATTGAATAGGGTTGAAACATTTGAGATTACGTAGGGTCCTATAGATAGGTGTATTGTTAGAGGCATTTCTTTGTCTAATAATAAAGGTTAGATTGTGATCACTAAAGTCATCAGGTAATGTTCCAGACTGATATTTAAGTTGAGGTTTGTTAATGAGTATCCAATCTAGAATGCTTTCTTTGTTGTTAGATTTATTAATCCTAGTAGGGGTGTTTATTATTTGACTAAAGCCATAGAGGTTGATATGAGAAGCTGGGTTATTAGTAGTTAAAGAGGACCAGTCCAGATTGAGGTCTCCAAGAATTATGGTTTCTTGTGGATAGGAGGTGGTGAGCCAGCTAAGGATATTTTCTATAGTAGTGGAATTATTTCCAGGAGGTAGATATATACAGATAATATAGATGGACTTTTTAGGGTTTAGTTGCAGCTTCGAGATGAGAAGTTCAGTCTTATTACTGTCTGGGTTATCATAGGGTATTAATGTTACACTAAGTTCTGTTTTGAATAGAAGTGCAACTCCTCCGCCTTTTTTTGTTTTGCGGTCAACTCTCAGGATGTTATAACCTGGAGGTAAGATTACATTATCTTTAGTAAAGGGTTTTAACCAGGTTTCAGTTAAACAGAGAATATCAAAGGAGTGATGTTGAAGAAGGGAGTGGAGATGGGTGATTTTGTTATTGACACTTCGTATATTAAGGTGACCTATAAGTACAGTATTTGGATTAGAGGTTGGTAGTGGTAGGGAAGAGTTTAGTGAAGTGATTGCCTCATCAGATGAAGTGGTTAAGGGACCTGGGTTGGGGTGGATGTCCCCGTCTACTAAGGTAGAATGCTTATGTTCAAGGTAAGTTTCCTTATCCCCAGGATTGTGCTGATGGCCAAACAAATACATTCGATGTTCTGATTTTCGCTCAATACATGTTTCGCTATTTTTGTACATCGCTCTTTATGTGTCGATGTACTTGAATTCGCTCTTTAGAGCTTTTGGCTTTATAATATAGACCCGTTTCTGTCCAGTCAACTTCCAGGTCTTCAGTCTCATCTCTGTTAACCTTAGAGCCTTCTCTGATCACTGCCTGCAACTGATGGTGGCAACCAGTGGTATATGCTGGGCCAACTGTTTCACTGGGGAAGACTTTGCAATCACTGATTCTACTCCAGTGCCCTTTGCTTTACTATGAGGATGTCTATCTGAGTTGCATGTTGGCTACTCTTGTATGTGATCTTGTGACTCTCTCTCTTTCTGAATCATGTGTTGGCTACAATCAACCCATTTGCTTGACAGAAGTCTAGAATGGCTTATCCTTTATTCCTGTTGCCTAATCCATGTGGACCAAGGCAGTCCTCATATCCTGTTTTGTCTGTCCCAATATATGCATTGAAGTTTATTTATTTATTTAACATTTGTTGACCGGGAAATTCCGACTATTTTCCACAGAGCCTGCTTTTAGCGGAGGCCTGGGGAGAAATGCTCCAGATGCATGTCTTTGGAATGACGTTGCATATTATTAACATCAATTCATGTTGTCCTATCTAGTAGGTCCTGCAACTGCTGTCTGAATGCAATCTTTTCCTCACTATCACAAGCCTGCTCTGAGACATAGGCTGAGATTATGAATCCTGCCCTATCATTAGGCTGGAGTCTGAGTGCCATGAGTCCATCACTAACTCGGAGGTCTTCTGAAGTCTATCCCTCACCACAACTCCACACTATTTCTAGACCACCCTCCTCCTGACTAGTAGGCTCTGGATCCCAAACCAAGTGGTTTTATTGCACTGGCCTTCCATCTTTTTTCCTGGATACATAGGATGTCCAGCCTCCTCCTTACCATCATGTCATCCACTTCCAAGCTGTGCTCTTTCAGTGAATCTGCATCGAATGTAGCATTTCTTAGTTCATGTTTAGCAGGCTGAATGGTTTGACGTCCAGCATTTGCTCAATAGAGCTATCCCAGGTAACCCAAGCTAACCAGACAGTCAGTAGCTTATTGAACCAGGGCTGCTGGGCTTTATGGCAGGTTCACTATAACCAATAGGGGTGCATGCACCACTACTACCATTATCATGGGGCCCTGGCATAGGTCAGAATAAGCCAGGTCCTCAACCTCCTTATCACTGGCATATACTCATGCCTATTTGGCAATATTAGTCACCACAAACAAAACGCCTAAAGCCATATTTTACACTGGCGATTGGCTAGCCCTTCCACAGTGTGAACTCTGTGACCCACGTTCACCTAGCATGAATATCCTAGGAAGCCCAAGCTGCTGAGCGACCCTGGCCCCAGTGCCTTTAGCTGTCTCAATACCCACTCACTGAGCTCCATATCCTGTCCTTGGGAATCTGACTCCTCTGATCTGAAGTCTAAGGACCTACTCCAAGCTGGTGTTAAAGCATAGCAACTACGATCCTGCTCCCCAAAGTATAAGAAAGGAAGCAAACACCCACTCACTGAGCTCCATATCCTGTGCTTGGGAATCTGACTCCTCTGACCTGAAGGCTAAGGACCCACTCCAAGCTAGTGTTACAGCATAGCAACTATCATCCTGCTCCCCAAAGTTTAAGAAAGGAAGCAAACACCCACTCACTGAGCTCCATATCCTGTCCTTGGGAATCTGACTCCTCTGACCTGAAGGCTAAGGACCCACTCCAAGCAGGTGTTACAGCATAGCAACTACCATCCTGCTCCCCAAAGTATAAGAAAGGAAGCAAAGTATGTTGTTATCCTAAACCTGCTAGTACAGTCTAGTATTGCTACAACTAATTGTTGGTGACTAATAGGTCGCTTTAAGCCACGATAGCCAGCAGCCTTTCCCATTTAGACTGTGTACCCTTCCTCTGTACAAATGCTGTACCTCACTTCTAGCCCATTAATCTTTATCCCTGGCCTGTCCTCTCAGAATCCCCACTGCAGTTTCAGAGTTCTACCACTAGGTGGCACCCCCTCCCAGTTTTTTTTCTCCCCTCTCAGCTTGCCTGCTACCTCAACTAGTTATCCTTTTTTTATCCTCTGGCCCAAGCTTCATGGTTAAATATTCTCCACTTCCTCTCTGTGAATACTCTAGTACACTCCACTTCATCCTGCTATTATTATATTTTACTGACTAAGCCCCCCCTTTACTTATCCCACTTCCACCCTATTTCTCTTTACTTACCTCCTTTACTACTCTACCTTATAGCATATGCTCTTTTACTGATTGTTTTTCTCAACATTCTGTCCTCTCTTGTCTCTCAACATTCTGTCCTCTCTTGTCTCTACCCACTCCCTACCCCCAATTTCCACACACCCCCAGGGGTCCTACTCTTATACTTTCTAACCACACCTCTTCCTTTTCCCAATACCCAGTTCACATTTCCCATTAGCTAATTTCTCATTCATTTCCCATCTCCAACCACTCCCCTCTTTACTCACCATACCCTCCTATCACTACACCCTCCCAGCCTTTTCACTTCCCTCCCTACCCAGTCACAACATATAACTAATCTTTCCAAATGGCCTATTCAACTATCTCTTTTCAAATTCAGCTCTGTTTCATTGTTTTACTACTACCATTACTAACCTTTACATATTTCTCTCTTCATATGAGCACCCATTATATCGACAACCTGACTACCCCAAACAACAAACCAACTCCCAATCCATACCACAACTATATAACCATGCAAACATAACATACTCACCTAGCTACCTACTATCAAAGTATCATAGAACACTACACATTAAATATAATACACAATATCTCAAAAGTCTGTTATTTCTCTACAACAAACTCCCTATCCCAAGCCATCTACTACAACTTCACACAGTAAAGGATGGTGATATTCATCCTAACCCAGGTCCAACTGAAACCCCTGTCACTCTTCATAACCTTAATCAGTCAATCAATTCTCCCCTTGCAAGACCTTCTAACTCACCCCTACTGGCTCATCTCAACATACGTAGCATTAACAACAAATTAACTCAACTCCATGCTCTCCTAGAAGTGTACGCCTTTGACATTATTTGCCTAACTGAAACATGGCTAAAACCTGCCATCAAAGATAATGAAATTATCCCACCTGGATATAATATCCTAAGGCTTGGTGGTGTGACTATTCTATTTAAATCAGGCCTTCAACTAACCAATTATAACTGTAACATACCACTGGACTCCAAAACATAAATTCTCATTACTAAACTTAAACTTAACAATGCTAAATCAATCTATATTATCTGTATGTATCTGCCCCCTGGAAATAACATAGCCACCTTGGAAAATATCCTCTGCTGGCTATCCCCACACCTACCTCAAGAAACCATTATCCTAGGCAATATGAATTTAGACTGGAATACCTACTGTAGTAACCTCCCTACCACTCACATAAACCTATATGGTTCCTCCCAGACCATTACCTCCCCCACCAGAATAAATAAATCTAACAAGAAAGCTAACACACTAGATTGGATTCTCACTAACAATCACACTCACTACTATGACTCTGGAACCCTCCCTGATGACATTAGTGACCACTCACTCACCTATATCATTAGACATAAAGCCAACACCCCTACCCCAACCTCTACCAGACATATTAGATCCAAAAATAAATTTAACCCTGATCTATTCCAAATTGAACTTAGAGCTTGCAACTGGGCTCCCTTAAAACATCTTCCTTTAGATGAAGCCGTTAACTTCTTTAACTCTACCTTCCTTGCCATCCTTAATCACCATGTGCCAACCAGATCTATAAGAATTAAGGCCAAGCCTGCCCCATGGCTTTCCAGCGAAACCAAACACAAAATTCACTAAGAAATGACACTAAAAAGGCCATACTCTCTGATAAGCAAAACTACTACTTACAATATCAACAACCTAATCACAACAACCCACAGAAATTCTGGACCAGCTTCAAGCAATTACTCCACCCAGGTAAATCTACTACACCAAACCCTCAAAATACAGACCTTAATAATCCAACCCATACAGCTAATACCTTCAATGCCTTTTTTACAGATATTACCCAATTACTAGCCAGTCAACTATCACATAATAACTTCACAATACCCTCATACTCCTCAACCCCACTGCCCCCTTTTCATTTCAAACCTGTTACAACCTCATTTATTCAAACCCTTTTGAATAAACTGAAACCATGCTCTCCTTCTGCATACCTACTGCCTTCTGAATATCTACACTTCCCCACCTTATGGAAAGTCTCCCACATAATCCCCCTACATAAAGGAGGACATTCCACAGAAATATCAAACTATCGCCCCATTGCCCTACTTTCTCCCCTAGCTAAAATTATGGAGAAGTGTATCCATAAGCAACTACTCCACCATCTAACTGAAAATAACTTACTTTCCAACTGTCAACATGGTTTCAGACACTCGCACAGCACCACCACTGCCCTCTTGCCTTTCACTGACTATATTAACAGGCACCAAAACCTGAATAACCTTTCTTCTGCTCTATTCATCGACCTGTCCAAAGCATTCGACATGGTAAATCACCAAATTCTCTTAAACATCCTGAAATCTCTGTCATTAGACCCACTTTCCATAAAATGGTTCCAATCCTACCTTGACAACTGACAGCAAGCAATACTTTGGCAAAACACTTTATCCACCCTTCTACCTGTTACTTTAGGAGTCCCTCAGGGGTCCATACTTGGACCACTTCTTTTCTCTATATTTATTAATGACCTTCATCTAGCTATCCCACAAGCCACCTGCATACAATATGCTGATGACTCAACACTATTATGTTCAGCTACATCATCCCATGAACTTCATGCTCTCACCCAAAAAGTATTCAACATAGTTGAACAATGGTTCTCTCAGCATTGCCTCCTCTTGAACCCTAAAAAAAAACAAACTCCTCTTCACGCCTACTCATAAGTCCTCCCCTCACCAATTCTCTGTAACATCTACCAATGATACTATTATATCTGCTGACTCTACCACCAAACTACTCGGTGTCACCATTGATAATAATCTGAGCTTTGACATCCACATCAATAATACCATAAAGACAGTTAATAAAAAAAATGGTACCCTCTATAGAATAAAACCCTTCCTTTCCCCCACAGCTAAAACTACTATTGCCCACACACATTTGATCTCTACACTTCTTTATGCCTCTCCCATTTTTACTAATCTCTCCAAGAATAACCTCAACAAATTGGAAATGGCTTATAATAACATAGCACGATTTGCTACAGGCAACCCATTCAGAACCCATCATTGCATTAACCTAAAACAGCTAGGATGGTTAGAACTACAACACCTGATTAAATTTCACCAACTCACCCTTGCCCACAACATTCTTTATAAACCTTCTAATACTCCAAGTTTATCTACCCTAATGACCCCCTATACAAATCTGAAGTCCTTACGCTCATCTCAAAAATTACTAGTCCACGCCACTAAACATAACAACAGGGCTGGGGATTCCCTTTTCTCTAATTCGGTTGGTAAATCCTGGAATCTTCTCCCTTGTGACCTCTCCTCACTCACCTCTTTATATCTCTTTAAAAATAGACTTAAACTTCTCCTCAAAACTCACAGGTTATGCCCCTGTTCAAAACCAGACTAGTCATCTACCTCTACTAAGTGTCTAACCTATCCAGCGCTTACTAGCCTCTGCTACGTTATTTCCATCTTACATTTTTCTTATCTACCCCTTTTCTTTTTTATATCCTCTTTTTACTTTCTCTTCTTAAGTAACTGCTTTGCTACATTACTACTCACCTAACTTCCTTTGTTTACCTATGACCTAACCTGACATGTCTCCATACCTGAAATGTCATTGTTTTATGATTTTTGTCCTCAAAATATATCCTGTTACAAACTCTGTACCATTAATTACTTAATATCATTGTTGATGATTTTTACTTCCTTTTTAAAGTTGCTATTCTTATTAGTATATTGATATTTTTTCTGTGTTGTTAGAACTTGTACTATTGTATTTAGACCATGTCTTGGAGCTTATCTCCCCGGGCCTCTACTGAAAAAGGACATGTATCCAGCTAGACTAGCCCGGTCAACAAATGTAAAATAAATAAAAATAAATATACTGTGTATGATATAGGGATGGTGGATATCGCCAGTGAACATGCGTTTCCTCTAACACTTACACCTGTTATTGTTAAGCATTTTATTCACACTCTAGGATACATAAAATGCAGGCTTCTTGGCAACATATTTGTCTGATACAAAATTTAATGCTACATCCAGTAGTCCTGTCAGGCTAAATATCAGTTGTGTCAACTTTTATTGTAGAAAGACATATTCTCCCTAATCACTAGAAAGTCACACTAGTTTGTTTTAAGTGAGCGACTTTTGACAGGGAACTTTAAGGAAGTCTGGAAAGGATTCAGTGTTAATAACCAGAGGTCATATCAAAAACACTGGGACAAGTTCAAATGTGATTTAGTGGTAAAGGTGATTGGATATCAAGAACAAGGAGGCTGGAAAGAAATGTAAGGACTTGCAGAAAACATTATGATGTCTCAAAGATGATATGTCTAATGGGAGAAAGGATCACAAGGTCAGCGATATTACACTTTGGTTAAACTTACAAAAAGATCATGCAAGGAGTGCTTAAGCTTTGGCTGAAAGGGTAGCTACTAGAGTCAGGGGTATGATCTTGGGTTGTTATTTTTATACCCCCAAACCCTTTAGTGAAACATTTTAAAGATTATTATAGTTGCCTGTATTCTCCAGGCAGTACCTCTATAACTAGCTTTCAGAAAATAGGAGATTACTGTGAGCCTTAAGTCTACCAAAATGTAGAGATGGGAACTTCCCTGCTTAGAGAAATATATAAGGAACAGGTTAGTGACATTTTAAATGTTTAAAACAAAGACAAAGCTACAGAAATTGTATCTACTCCCTACAGATTTATTTAAAGTAAAATGGATACAAAATTTTATGAGACTAGCTGTGTACTGACTAGTGAAACTCACTCCACCTCCCAGAAGCATCCAAAACTCTATTACCAATAATGGATAAAGATACAGATTGCAGTTCAGAAAGATTTTCATGACGTGCACATCTGGTGTACACATTGCATTAACCATTTCTGAATCAGATAACTCTACCAATGTGCTGTAACACAAAATGGTGCTGCAGTCTATCACAAATGATAATGAGGTAGTGGGCTCTCCCTGTGGCCTATAACAAATGATAAGGATATAGTGGGCTCTCTGCGGCCTATTGCAAATGATAATGAGGTAGTGGGCTCCTCCTGTGGCCTATCACAAATGCTAATGAGGAAGTGGGCTCTCCCTGCAGCCTATCACAAATGATAATGAGCTAATGAGCTCTCTGCAGCCTATCACGAAAGCTGATGAGGTAGTGGGCTCTTCCCGCAGCCTATTACAAATGATAACGAGCTAATGAGCTCTCTGCAGCCTATCATGAAAGCTAATGAGGTAGTGGGTTCTTCCTGCAGCCTATCACAAATGATAACGAGGTAATGAGCTCTCTGCAGCCTATCACGAAAGCTAATGAGGTAGTGGGTTCTTCCTGCAGCCTATCACAAATGATAACGAGGTAATGAGCTCTCTGCAGCCTATCACGAAAGCTAATGAGGTAGTAGACTCTTCCTGCAGCCTATCACAAATAGTAATGAGGTAGTGGGCTCTCCCTGCAGCCTATCACAAATAATAATGAGGTAGTTGGCTCTTCCTGCAGCTTATCACAAAGGATAATGAGGTTATGGGCTCTTCCTGTAGCCTATCTTAAATGATAATGAGGTAATGAGCTCTCTGCAGCCTATCACGAAAGCTAATGACGTAGTGGACTCTTCCTGCAGCCTATCACAAATGATAATGAGGTAGTGGGCTCTATGTGGCCTATCACAAACAATAATGAGGTAGTGGGCTCTATGTGGCCTATCACAAACGATAATGAGGTAGTGGGTTCTCTGCAGCCTATCACAAATGATAATGAGGTAGTGGGTTCTATGTGGCCTATCACAAACGATAATGAGGTAGTGGGCTCTCTGCAGCCTATCACAAATGATAATGAGGTAGTGGGTTCTATGTGGCCTATCCCAAACGATAATGAGGTAGTGGGCTCTCTGCAGCCTATCACAAATGATAATGAGGTAGTGGGCTCTATGTGGCCTATCACAAATGATAATGAGGTAGTGGGCTCTCTGCAGCCTATCACAAATGATAATGAGGTAGTGGGCTCTATGTGGCCTATCACAAACGATAATGAGGAAGTGGGCTTTATGTGGCCTATCACAAACGATAATGAGGTAGTGGGCTCTCTGCAGCTATCACAAATGATAATGAGGTAGTGGGCTTTCTGCAGCCTATTACAAATGATAATGAGGTAGTGGGCTCTATGTGGCCTATCACAAACAATAATGAGGTAGTGGGCTCTATGTGGCCTATCACAAACGATAATGAGGTAGTGGGCTCTCTGCAGCCTATCACAAATGATAATGAGGTAGTGGGTTCTATGTGGCCTATCACAAACGATAATGAGGTAGTGGGCTCTATGCGGCCTATCACAAATGATAATGAGGTAGTGGGCTCTATGTGGCCTATCACAAATGATAATGAGGTAGTGGGCTCTCTGCAGCCTATCACAAATGATAATGAGGTAGTGGGCTCTATGTGGCCTATCACAAATGATAATGAGGTAGTGGGCTCTATGTGGCCTATCACAAATGATAATGAGGAAGTGGGCTCTATGTGGCCTATCATAAACGATAATGAGGTAGTGGGCTCTCTGCAGCCTATCACAAACGATAATGAGGTAGTGGGCTCTATGTAGCCTATCACAAACAATAATGAGGTAGTGGGCTCTCTGCAGCCTATCACAAATGATAATGAGGTAGTGGGCTCTATGTGGCCTATCACAAACGATAATGAGGTAGTGGGCTCTATGTGGCCTATCACAAATGATAATGAGGTAGTGGGCTCTCTGCAGCCTATCACAAATGATAATGAGGTAGTGGGCTCTTCCTGTGGCCTATCACAAATGATAATGAGGTAGTGAGCTCTCCCTGTGGCTTATCACAAATAATAATGAGGTAGTGGGCTCTTCCTGCGACCTATCACAAATGATAATGAGGTAGTGGGCTCTCCCTGCAGCCTATCACAAATAATAATGAGGTAGTGGGCTCTTCCTGTGGCCTATCACAAATGATAATGAGGTAGTGGGCTCTTCCTGCGGCCTATCACAAATTATAATGAGGTAGTGGGCTCTCCCTGTGGCCTACCAGAAATGATAATGAGGTTGTGGGCTCTTCCTAAGGCTTATCACAAATGATAATGAGGTAGTGGGCTCTTCCTTCGACCTATCACAAATGATAAGGAGGTAGTGGGCTCTCTGCAGCCTATCACAAATAGTAATGAGGTAGTGGGCTCTCCCTGCAGCCTATCACAAATAATAATGAGGTAGTGGGCTCTTCCTGTGGCCTATCACAAATGATAATGAGGTAGTGAGCTCTCCCTGTGGCTTATCACAAATAATAATGAGGTAGTGGGCTCTTCCTTCGACCTATCACAAATGATAAGGAGGTAGTGGGCTCTTCCTGCGGCCTATCACAAATTATGAGGTAGTGGGCTCTCCCTGTGGCCTACCAGAAATGATAATGAGGTTGTGGGCTCTTCCTAAGGCTTATCACAAATGATAATGACATAGTGGGCTCTCCCTGCAGCCTATCACAAATAATAATGAGGTAGGGGGCTCTTTCTGTGGCCTATCACAAATGATAATGAGGTAGTGAGCTCTCCCTGTGGCTTATCACAAATAATAATGAGGTAGTGGGCTCTTCCTGCGACCTATCACAAATGATAAGGAGGTAGTGGGCTCTCCCTGCAGCCTATCACAAATGGTAATGAGGTAGTAGGTTTTCCACACAGCCTATTACAAATGATAATGCGGTAGTGGGCTCTCCCTGCAGCCTATCACAAATGGTAATGAGGTAGTGGGCTCTCCCTGTGGCCTATCGCAAATGATAATGAAGTGTTCCAGGAGAGCAGGCTATGTTAATCAGTCACATGCTACCCCCCCAAAAAATGCCTGTGGTAAGGCAATCATGCAGCCAAGTGATTCAGAGAATTGTTGGCTACACAACATCTTCATTATATTTATCACTGCTGCAGTAGCCTCAGCTATATAGGTTATCTCCTGGCAAGGATATAATAGCCGGCCAGCTTCCAAACCTTCAGGGCACCTTCCTCACACCCAAACTATCAAGCAGCTCGAAATGAACTGACTAAAAGATAAGTTTGGGCACAAAGCCTTTCAGTGCTTTACTGCCTCCAAAGAGTATACTTCTCGGAGGCTTTTGGGGATTGACGGTCAGCTTGTGCTTTTCATTGCTAGTGAGATAAGTTCCCTTTGGTGAAAAAACTTCCATTTTAACAATATTTTTTAATACACTTTCTTGTTCAGGAAAGTTATTTTAAAAAAGTTATCTTAAAGCTAGGAGTTTGTGTTTTAACAGAATGTCGAGACTGCATTGTACTTTTAAATGTGAACACTCCTTTTTCCTGTCAGTTTAAAAGTTGTTTAAAGTATTTGAAAATCATTTTTTCTATAGAGAAATTACATTTTATTTTATTTTACTTCTTGGGTCTGGCAAAGTGTTTTTTTACTGTGCTTTTATGTGGACAAAAGTGACTTTTAAAGACTTTAAATCTTTACTGGCTTTTGCTGCTTGTTTTCCCTGGGTAAAAAGGCACCATTTTCAGCAAGACCATGGAACATACTGTTAATCCCATGGTCCGTCCTTCTTCCAGCCACAAAAAAAAAAAAAGTTAAGCAAACAGACTTCCCAACTTGCAATTTTTTCTCAGCCACAGGTGGTGACTTTGCTGTGGCCATTACTTATACATCACAGCACTTATCTTTTACTCCAGCCACTATGGATCTGGGGTTACCCATATCTTTGGCAGCCACTGAGGTCCCCTCTATAGGGAAGGGAGAGCCACTTGTCAGTCCTGGGAGATGGACCAGGGAAGGCTTTCCTGTTTTGTCAGAATGTTGTGTTCCCTGGAGAAACTGCTACTGCCATTAACAACACCATTGGCCCCATTTTTCCTGTCAAAAAAGAAACATAAAATCTAAACATGTATCTACTCCTCTTCAAATTTATTTGGGCAGGAGTAGTTTACTGGGACTGGCTCTGGGTTTAATTCAGGCTAATGATCCTCCATCTTACAAAGTTGATTCTGGTAAAAGAAAGAGTGATGCCTCTTTTCCTGAAGACATACAAGATTCTGAATCTGGACAGGAGGATGCAAGGACAGATACTGCTTTTTTCTCATCACATTCCTGATTTGGACCCAGAGGAGAGAGCTCAGTTTCTGATTCTCCCTCTTGGGGGAGGGGGGTTCTGTTTTTCTGACACTAGTTCCAAAATCTGCCAGTGTTTTCAGAGGGAGAACACTAAGGTTTCGTAGACTCTCATAAACTGCTACGAGCTGTTACAGAAGGATTTTCCAAAACCTTCACCTATTTCTCCAGTTCTGTCAGCTTTGGAGGATGTGTATTACTGCCTGAAAATGTCCCGATGCTCACTAGCTGCAGCTAAAAAGACACACAGGATGTATAAAGTTCCTCAGTCTTAAATTTGTATGCACTCTTCCCAAACCTGATACAACAGCTACAGCTTCAGTTAATCCTACTTCTACTAGACATTTGCTTAATTCCAGTCCTTCTCTTTCTGATTTGGAAGGGGTGATTATTGATATGCATGGGGGAAAAAGTGTCTGATTCTGCAATTTTGACTTTCAGAATTTTGACTTGTCAGGCTCTTCTGTATAAGTCACTACTCAAACTCATTGTTTACAGGGTGTGTATGACTCCAATGATACTTATTCAAAGGCTATGGCCATTGGTACTTTTTGAGAAGGTTTACCTACATTCTCAGAGCCTTCCAGATGACGTTAAAACTGTGATTTTAAATTCTCCTTGGAGAGAGATTTAGTTTTTGGCCCATCTGCTGCAGAGGTGATCAAAAAGTGTGATAAAAGAGTTAAGCTTATACAAGGAATCTCTAACCCCTCATCCAGTTTTGGCAAAAATAAATAAATAAATAAATAAATAAATAAAAAGTCTCAAGAAAAACAAGCAGGTAAACAAGGTTTAAGAAATGGTAAGGGGTTCCAAAAAAAGAATTCTGCAACCTCCCAAAAGCTAGGATAGTCCAAGTTCCAATGACTATTTAAGGGAATTTGGCCCCTCTCCTGCCCTGGCAGGCCCTTTCCCTTCCAGAAAGTCTGAATGTCCACTTTCTCTTTGGCAACATATAGTTTCAAATAAATGGGTTCTGAAGATCATTCATCAAGGTTAGATATGGCAGAGGGAAAAAACTCTTCCTCTCCAGGGGCTAATCTCTCATCCACCAGACCAAGTTCTTATTTCGACATGTTGTTCTAGGGATTAATAGAACCAGTTCTTCCTTCTCAGGTGGTAAAAAGTTTTTACTCCAGGATGTTTTTGTGCCAAAACAAGAAACTGCTTGGAGGTCAATTCTGGATCTTTCTTGCCTAAACCTGTTTGCTCAAAATGCTGTCACTTCACAGTTGTTACCTCTTCTTCTTCTTCATTCAAGTTTCCTGCTAACACTAGATTTAAAAAATATTTATCACATCTCTATTCATCCAGACTTCAGACATTTCTTAAGGTTTTGTGTGTCTGGATCCCTGCATCAGTCCTCTGCCTTACCCTTTGCACTATCCACTAAACCACTGGTCACGAAGTGTCTCGCTCCAATTATAGCATATGGTAGACTACAGGGTATCTACAATTTTCCATATTTAGATGACTGGCTGATGTTGCAGAGTCTTTAATCTTGCGGAGTCTTTTTGAAGTGTCTTGAATCTCTAATTTGGGTGAGAGCTCTTTACATTTCAAAGTGTCTTGAATCTCTAATTTGGGTGAGAGCTCTTTACATTTCAAAGTGTCTTGAATCTCTAATTTGGGTGAGAGCTCTTTACATTTCAAAGTGTCTTGAATCTCTAATTTGGGTGAGAGCTCTTTACATTTCAAAGTGTCTTGAATCTCTAATTTGGGTGAGAGCTCTTTACATTTCAAAGTGTCTTGAATCTCTAATTTGGGTGAGAGCTCTTTACATTTCAAAGTGTCTTGAATCTCTAATTTGGGTGAGAGCTCTTTACATTTCAAAGTGTCTTGAATCTCTAATTTGGGTGAGAGCTCTTTACATTTCAAAGTGTCTTGAATCTCTAATTTGGGGGAGAGCTCTTTACATTTCAAAGTGTCTTGAATCTCTAATTTGGGTGAGAGCTCTTTACATTTCAAAGTGTCTTGAATCTCTAATTTGGGTGAGAGCTCTTTACATTTCAAAGTGTCTTGAATCTCTAATTTGGGTGAGAGCTCTTTACATTTCAAAGTGTCTTGAATCTCTAATTTGGGTGAGAGCTCTTTACATTTCAAAGTGTCTTGAATCTCTAATTTGGGTGAGAGCTCTTTACATTTCAAAGTGTCTTGAATCTCTAATTTGGGTGAGAGCTCTTTACATTTCAAAGTGTCTTGAATCTCTAATTTGGGTGAGAGCTCTTTACATTTCAAAGTGTCTTGAATCTCTAATTTGGGTGAGAGCTCTTTACATTTCAAAGTGTCTTGAATCTCTAATTTGGGTGAGAGCTCTTTACATTTCAAAGTGTCTTGAATCTCTAATTTAGGTGAGAGCTCTTTACATTTCAAAGTGTCTTGAATCTCTAATTTGGGTGAGAGCTCTTTACATTTCAAAGTGTCTTGAATCTCTAATTTAGGTGAGAGCTCTTTACATTTCAAAGTGTCTTGAATCTCTAATTTGGGTGAGAGCTCTTTACATTTCAAAGTGTCTTGAATCTCTAATTTGGGGGAGAGCTCTTTACATTTCAAAGTGTCTTGAATCTCTAATTTGGGTGAGAGCTCTTTACATTTCAAAGTGTCTTGAATCTCTAATTTGGGTGAGAGCTCTTTACACAAGCTGGGATACCAAAGAACATTCAAATGTCGTTTTTGACTCCTTTGTTTAAGATTGTGTTCATGGGGTGTCAGCTAATTATCTCAGTTGAAAGAGGTTTTCTTCCACAGAAAAAAAGGTGATCCTCAGACTTTGGTCACTGCAAGGGAATACCTTGAGATTTTGGACCGGGCTGAGCAGGTCAAGGGAGTGGCAAGACTCCACATGAGAGATACAATGTATATGAAGTCTCTTTGGTCTCCATACTAACATCTTTTTGTATTTTCATTTCCCGATTCTGGAGTTTGTCAGAAGGGAAATCACTTGGTGGAGACAGCAAACAAACATCCTTAAAACCAGGTCTCCCCTTCTCTCTGCCTGTTCAAAAGCGGTCATTCACCACAGATACCTCTAACATAGCTTTTGGAGAAGATTCAGGAGGGATAAAAGTGGCACCAAGGACAGACACAAGTACACAGCTGTAAAATGATGCTTGCCCTAATGACGTCACTCAACTATCCGAATCATCTTTGGTCCCTGGGACCTCTTCAAGTTGCTACAGATAATGCCATAGTCATGTGGTTCATCACCATGTAAGGGGGAACGAGGTCATACCACCATTTGCAGACTGGCCATTTTAGTTTAGGATATAGCTATATAGATTCACTCTAAAGGCATCCTACATTCCATCAGAGCAAAACTGTGTGACAGGCAAGTTGAGCAGGACAAGGGCAGACCCTCATGAATGGAAACTAAATCAGGTGGTGATCACAGATTTCATCCATCTGTCTAGAGTTCCTCAAATAGATTCTGTTCCAGGACACCATGCAAGACTGTCCGGAAATAAGATGTCTCTTTTCCTTGGACAGGAATTTTCCTTAATGCTTTTCCTCCATTTTCAATAACATCTTGGTTATTTCTGAAAATTCAGAAGGAATCCCCCAAGAACATTGTGGTGACTGCCTTCAGACACAGGTAACAGTGGATCATTAGATCAATTGTTCATTTCTTGTGAAGGTAAGAAGAAGGGACAACCTGTGTCAAAACAGACTAATTCCAAATGTTTGCCTAAGGCTATTACCTTTTGTAATACTCCCCACAGCAAAACTATTACAAGCAGGGTCAAGGGCCACTCTATCAGGGCCTTGGCTTCATCTATGGCTTTTTGGAAAGGGCTGGATTCTAATATTCTAGAATCAGGAATTTGGCCCTTTGTACCTACTTTAACAAAGCAGTATGAGCTTGATTCCTTCTCTAAGTCTAGATCAGTCTTTTGCCAGGACCATTCTCCAGGGGCTACTGGACTCTTGTCCTTCCACCTCCCAAATGTAACAAGCTAGGATAATGTACCCCTATAGCAAGGGCTATTGCAGTGGTGATCAATCCAATCAACATATAGTGTTATTAAAGTAAACTTAGCATAACAGTAGCTGTTTGTATGGCCACTGCTGCAGTAGCCACTCCCTTGTTTCTTCCTTGTTTTTTGAAGTGTTGTATATGCCAGGGCGTGAATACTTATTTATTGTTTCTAGCTTTGTCCTTTCAGAGCTCAGCCTCCCTCTGTCTTTTGGCTTGAAAGCTCTGAAGGGCTTGGTGCCCAAACTTCTCTTTTTTAGTCAGCTTAGCTTAAGTTGACTGATGGTGTGTGTGCTTGCAAGGTGACCTGAAACATTGAAATCTGTCTGCCTGTTATATCCTTGTCAGGATATAACCCATATAACTAAGGCTACTGCAGCAGTGATCATCTGAACATCTACAGTTATGGTCAGTTTATTTATACACAACTGTACATTTACCTCAAGCTGGACATGTTAATGAACATGGACAAAATCTTGTTTTCAAAAATTCTTTCCAATGCATTCGAGAGATGCTCTACATAGCATGCCTTAAGGGCAGGAAAAAAGGAAACGGAGCAATCTGTTACACCAAGGAAGATGTGCGGCAGGGAATGGGGGCATCTTTCATATTACCTAAAATCTTAAAAATATATAAAGTAAAAAGGGAGGAACCTTTTGAACCTTGCACCTTTGGCAAAGAAAGAAGCTTGACAAGTCAAAGCCTTAACTCTCTACACTAAGTAAGTATTTTTTACACTCTAAAAAATATGAAACTTTAATTTATGGCATTATTCACTTACTGCAATGGTCCATGAGTTAAGATGGACAGAGCATGTATACCAGGAACATGATCAGTCTGTAAAATCAGGGGCAGTTTTAAAATATTATCTGGACTCATTCAAAAGGTGAATAGAGCAAAAGGCCTAGCATCATGGTGCACTCTACATGCAGTAAAAATGAAACAATGTCTGGCATTATTGACTGACTACAGGAATCTATAATTTACAAGGGGAGGAAGAAAAATGAAAGACATTGGGAGCATGACAATGCAGGGGCAGGTAAGAAGTATGTAGGTATATGCGTGTGCTTGAATGTGAGCATGTGAATGGGAAACAGCATAGGCACTCCTCCTTCAAAACGCAAAGCACATACTGTCATTACTAGTGATTCAGAGATATACAAATTGTATGATAATGAGGTCTTTCCTTATTATGACTAATATGTCTCTGAATCATAGTTAACCACATCATGAAAACAGTCCCTTTTGGATGCAGCTCGTACTACCAGAAGTGGGATTCTAAATCCTTAAGCCAAAGTTAAAAAATATATATAAAACATAAAATATACAAGTAGTAGTTCTGAGACTGAACACTTTCTGCAGTTTTACAATAGTGATCCTATGTGTCTAAATGTCACTCTTTCAGAGGGTAAATATAGGTATAGTCATGATGAGATTAAAATGTTTTTATTATACAAGGAAAGTCTTTTTATTTAGCATCTACCAAAGATCTAAGGGCTATGTATTTTCACAAGTAGATGCTAAATACTGGCAGCTTCCAGCAGTTGGGGTTTCACCGGGGATAGAGTCAGATGACAAAAATGATGTTGTTCTGCAAGCTATCCCAGCAGTAATATTTGAGATATTAATTTGAGAAGTATCTTAGAGAGACAGAGCATTCTATATTCTGTCTTGGACCTGACAATGTCCATTCACCACAACATCTGCCTTGCTCTATATGTAAGTTTCTAGGGTATAGTAACTCTCTTAGACATAGTCAGGAATATAGTGAAGGTTAGTTTAAATATTTTTATTTATTTATTTAAGACTGTACTGCAATGTTCTTTTAAATATTTCCTGGGGTTTTGAACTCTGATGTCACTGTTAAAATATACTGAGTATTTTCTTGTTCTTTTATTATTTATTATTAAATATATTTAAACCATTCATTGTAGCTGATCTGTGTAGAGATATTTAAGTTTTGAAAGTACTTGCATATTTATTTGGTGACACTGTGTGTGCCACTCCTAATAGCCTTGCACTTGGTTAAACTACCATTAATATTAATATTAATATTACACAGTAAGACCGAACACCCTTTGTTAAGAGCCTTAAAGTAGCTGATAAGAAGTTGACTGGTGGCAGTGATAACTACCTTATAATGTGGACAAAAGTGGATGTGTGTGTGTGTGTGTGTGTGTGTGTGTGTGTGTGTGTGTGTGTGTGTGTGTGTGTGTGTGTGTGTGTGTGTGTGTGTAAAAATCAAACCTCAAAGAGGGTGTGTGTCAGCTATGTGGGCAGGGACACAAAGCACTGGTTGGACAGAGTGGGTGCTAGAGGTCTTGGCTTGGCCACTCACCTAAGATCTCAACTCCATAGCTGTGCCAGTTGGGAATCTTATTGGGGATTTGGAGAAAGAGGGAGAAACCAGCCCCAGACTGACTGTGGTCTCTGTGTGCTCTTAAGGGAAATTGCACTTGATGCAGAGAGCTGCATCTGGAAATACTGTGTGTGTCCTTGTCATCCTCTCAGTGTACATCCCCCACTGTTGCCAGTGATGAGGATTGAGGCTCCTTGATTACTGGTCCAGTGGAGGGTCATCACTTTCTCATTATGATTGGTTGCTTTTAATTAATGCATTTAAATGTTGAATTAGTTTTGCTCACACTCCATTGAAAATTGTTTGCCAAAGTGCTACAGGTCTGTTTTAATTAAGTATTTGCTGGACAATTTGTTTTTGACGTTTCTACTTTTACTCATTATTAAGTTATACGACCTTAAGTCTGATCATTCAATTTTAATTTTAAATCACAGTTACAAATTATTTATAGCTATATTAGTGGAAAAGCTTGCAGTGGACTACATAGATTTTGCACTCTGTCATTCCCCATTTGATAAAGATGGTTATCTTTTGATGATGCTTTTCGTAGAAATCAAAAATTATTAACTTCTAATTACTAGTTTTGACACAGAAAATGTGTGTGGGTAAACTGGGAATACCTTTTTTAGAGTTATAGTTTACATTGTGTTTCTAGAAGGCTTAATCTAGTGAAACCTCATTTCTAGGGTTCTAATGATTGGATGAATTTAGGTTATAGGTTGTATGACTCTTTTGAGCTAAGCAGAAGAAGAAGGCGAAGTTGTTCCCTGCTTCCACTTTGCTATATACCTGAGGTCTTTGGCTGAATGGCTTAAATGCAGCCTTTGAAAGATTCTCTATAAAGAGACTTATGGTAGAAGATGTCTATATATATATATATATATATATATATATATATATATATATATATATATATAGGGGTCTCATACAGAACGCAGAAAGCTCACAACGCTGACACCCATATGGCCGACTTCATATGGTCGACGTTTAGAATATTGACAATGGGGAATTGCTATCTCCCAATAGTGCGGAATGGAAAATTTTCCATTCTTGCACTGTAGTGCGATCTCAGAGTTGGTGCTAGCACAAAAAAGGAAATTTTATTTTCCTTTTTTGTGAAGTTTTGATGCTGTTGATATTGGGAGTGTCGACCATATAGCGTCAGCCATATAGGTGATGGTGTTTTGGGCTGTTTGTGTTCTGTAGGTGATCTAGCTATGTATATATATATATATATATATATATATATATATATATATATATATAATTGCTTTTCTTTTTTCTATCAGATATAAACCTCTTTCTTTAAAATCAGCCCATGCATTCCCATTCAGAAGGCCAAGGATCAGATTCATTTCCAGTCAGCGAGGTAAGGATGAAATTCATTCCTGATCAGTGGGGTATGGATCAGATTCGTTCTCGATCTGCAAGGTAAGGATCATAATCATTCCTGATCAGCAAGGTAAGGATCAGATTCATTCCCGATCAGCAGGGTAAGGATCAGATTTATTCCTGCTCAGCGGAATAAGAATCAGATTATTCCTGATCAGTGGGGTAAAGATCAGATTAATTCCTGATCAGCGGGGTAAGGATCAGATTCATTCCTGATCAGTGGGGTAAGGATTAGATTCATTCCTGTTAAGGGGGTAAGGATCAGATTCATTCCTGATCAGTGGGGTAAAGGTCAGTTTCATTCCTGATCAACAGGGTAAGGAATCAGGTTCATTCCTGATCAGTGGGGTAAGGATTAGATTAATTCCTGATCAGCGGGGTAAAGGTCAGATACATTCCTGATCAGCAGGGTAAGGATTAGATTCATTCCTGATCAGTGGGGTAAAGATCAGATTCATTCTTGATCAGCGGGGTAAGGATCATATTCATTCCTGATCAATGGGATAAAGATCAGATTCATTTCTGATCAGCGTTGTAAGGATTAGATTCATTCCTAATCAGTGGGCTAAAGATCATATTAGTTCCTGATCAGCAGAGTAAGGATTAGATTCATTCCTGATCAGTGGGGTAAAGATCAGACTCATTCCTGATTAGTGGGGTAAGGATCAGATTCATTCCTGATCAGTGGATAAAGATCAGATTCATTCCCGATCAACAGGGTAAGGATCAGTTTCATTCCTGATCAGTGGGGTAAGGATCAGATTCATTCATGATCAGTGGGGTAAGGATCAGATTCATTCTTGATCAGCAGAGTAAGGATTAGATTCATTCCTGATCAGTGGGGTAAAGGTCAGATTCATTCCTGATCAACAGGGTTAAGGATCAAACAGGCCTGGTCCTCATTCAGACATCCTTCAGAGGTTATTTATGATTGTCCAATCTCCCTGCATGCACTCAGTGTTAGTATGAGAGTGGGAATGGGAAATGAGCTAACTACAAAGGATGTCTCCTCAGTTTTGTAAGGGGCACGTCCTTCATACAGACCCTTTCCCAAAAAGCATGGGAGGTGGTCTACCCAGTCTGCACCAGGCAAGTCACACTTGCCTCATTTCCACATGCTCCCCTTCTCTCTGGGGGAGGTGAGTGGGCCCTGCTCCTTGACTCCTCCTCCTACAATGTCATGGTTACCAATGGAACCCAGATTGCCTTCTGGGTCACAGTCAGGATTCCATCTCTCTCTTTCTCGCTCTGTCTCTCTCTCTCTCTCTCCCAGAGAGTTAGGAATTTTACTGTTTTTCTGTTTGTTCCAGAGCTAGATCTTGGTCACATAGTTGATAAATTGGTCACTTCTTAGCAAATATTGGGATATAAAATAAATGGGAAAAATGTGTTTCTACCTACTTCATTTTACTTTTGCATCATCTTAAAAATACTCAATTGTATCTATTACTTTATTACTTGACTCCTCCTCCTACAATGTCATGGTTACCAATGGAACCCAGATTGCCTTCTGGGTCACAGTCAGGATTCCATCTCTCTCTTTCTCTCTCTGTCTCTCTCTCTTTCCCAGAGAGTTTGGAATTTTACTGTTTTTCTGTTTGTTCCAGAGGTAGATCTTGGTCACATAGTTGATAAATTGGTCACTTCTGAGCAAATATTGGGATATAAAATAAATGGGAAAATTGTGTTTCTACCTACTTCATTTTACTTTTGCATCATCTTAAAAATACTCAATTGTATTTATTACTGCTTGGTGTAACTCATTCTAAGCCTTTTGGTTTAAACACTTGGGCTTCGGACCAGTTGTTTTGCACTGAGAGGGTTTGTGGTCTGCACTGTTGTGGCAGAACAGGTAGCTTACATCCTTCTAGGTTGGGAACTGCTGATTGAGGGCTCAGTGTCTGTTATTCTAAAAGTGTATTAATTCTGGTTTAAGCACTTGGGCTTTCAGGCCAGTTATTTTACATTAAGAGGGTTCGTGGTCTGCACTCTTGTGGGAGGAGAGGCTGGACTCTGCCCTTCTGAGCTGGGAATTTCTGGTTAAAGGCTTATAGTGCATGCATATCTGAACTGCTTCTTACCGAAGTTGGTGTGCCTTGTTTGCTGTGGCATAGACTGGATTCGGGTCTGCTGGATCTAGCTTTGTTTGTGTAACTTGAGCACTAATCCAGACATTCTCTAAAGTATTCAATTGTATTTATTACTGCTTGGTTGTAACTTGATTAAAGTGTAGCTATCATTCTAAGTCTTTTGGATTAAGCACTTGGGCTTCAGACCAGTTGTTTTACATTAGGAAGGTTTGTGGCAAGCACTGTGGTGGCAGGACAGGTAGCTTTCATCCTTCTAAGTTGGGAACTGCTGATTGAGAGCCCAGTGTCCAAGGGTATTAGTTCTGGTTCAGGCACTTGGGCTTCAGGCCAGTTATTTTACATTAAGAAGGTTCGTGGTCTGCACTCTTGTGGGAGAAGAGGCTGGACTCTGCCCTTCTGAGCTGGGAATTTCTGGTTAAAGGTTTATAGTGCCTGAATATTTGAACTGTATCTTACTGAAATAGGTACACCTTGTTTGCTCTAGCATAGACTAGATCCAGGCCTGCTGAATCTAGCTTTGTTTATATGCTTGTTGTTTGTTTGCTTGTTATTTCCCTGGAAGCTAATTCCGCCTAATATGCAGCTTCTCAGCACTTCTGTGGATCACTAGTGATATCTGCATTGCTTACTGTACTAGTTCCTTGTTTCACTTGAAAGAAAGTTACTGTTTGTCGTTAGTTACTTGTAACACATTGCACTCAAGTTACCTGGCACTTGCTCACTATAGCAATTATATAAGTCAGCACTAAAAATTAAAAGCACTTCACCCTCACTCCCCACTGGCCCTTGTTTTCAATTATTAAGGAATTCCCAATATTATTCTAGCATGTCCAAAGGTCAGTTGTCAATCTCCTCTCCGGTCCAGCTGGTGAATCTGGGAATCTTGAGGCAATGTTATAACTGCCTCATGTACACAGACAACCCTCTCCTCCTCCCACATAACACAAATACTTGCGAGATATGCAGCTATTTAGCCAAACTGGAGGCTGAGCTCTCTCAACTCAGGACTAGCAAGACCAGACAGGAGGAGAAGGCAACTACACACACACCACAAAACCAGCCTCACATAATGCTACCACACCACTGAATCAAACACATCAACACACAAAGACATACTCGGAGGCTCTGAGAAAAAATTTACCTAAACAGCAGAGGTCTCCAAAGCAGACACCCAAACAACTGCTACCTCAAGACACCCCACAAGCAACACATAAACCACAAAAGCAGTGTGCAAAGCAGTCACAGCCCTTAAGGCCAAATACAACACCAAACATACTTGTCATAGGGGACTCCATAGTCAGACACACTGACGTCCCACTCACCAGGCTGAACAAGGAGAGGGTCACAGTAAGCTGCCTATCGGGTGCTAGAAACCGCCACATAACACAAGCACTCTGGTCACTCCACGGCAAGTACAAATATGACACAGTCATTGTCCATGCTGGTGTGAACGACCTGAGACGTACCTCCCTGGACTACATGAAAAGAGACATAGAGGAGCTCTCTGATTATGTAGCCCAAGCAGGTATGACCCTGACCCTGAGAAGTATCCTTCCTTCACCAAGAATGATGCCACAATATAGAGACAAGATGATCAGCTTTAACAATTGGCTTAATGTCTGGTGTCATTCAAAGGGGATCCAGTGTCTGTCTGCCTGGGATGACATGCTTGACAAGCCACACTGCTTCGCAAGGGACGGCTTGCACCTGTCACCCCTGGGATTCCGGATATTGGCTAAGGCTCTTGCCACCCCCATAGTGCCTTTTTTAGGCAAGGCTCAAATTCTAAACCTACCACCCTAGAAAACAAAAATGGGAAGAAACTGAGGGTAATGCTGCTCAATGCCAGAAGTCTAAATCTCAAAATGCACGACTCGAGGCCCTTCTCAGTATGGAGAACATCGATGTCTGTGCTGTAACTGAAACCTGGTTCAAGGCTCCTGAGAGCACCCCGGCACTATTAGGTTTTACCTCATATCATGTGTTCCGGCCCCAAAACCCGGACCACACCACAAAAGGAGGGGGTGTATCCATATTCATAAAGGATACCCACACCTCCAGGTTGGTGGCAACGCACGAAGCTTCGGAAACCATCCAGGTGCAACTAACCATAGGAAAAACTGCTCAACAAATTGTAGCATGCTACAGGCCACCCTCTCAAACTCAGGAACCCCACACAGCCTTCCTGAAGACACTGGAGGGTATAAATGTATCTCCAAACACCATCATATTGGGTGACTTCAACTACCCGAATATAGACTGGGAACATTACTCAAGCCCTAACTTTCTAGCCCAATGGTTCCTGGAGTTCATAAATTCAAATGCCATGGAACAGTTAGTCACTGTTCCCACGAGAGGAGAAAATATACTAGATCTCATTATCATAAACATGGGGACAAAATGCTCCACACCGGAAGTATATCCCTCATTGGTGAGATCTGATCATAGACTAATCTCACTGGAAAACCACATCCCCCACCCACCTCAAACAACAAAGACCACAGTGAAGAACTTCTCTAAAGCAAACTTCACACTACTCAAGACTGGTGTGGTATCCTTCAAGGCCCCTGAGCCAGTGGAAACCACAACCCAAGCTGTGGAAGCCCTTACAAATGCCTTCTATGAACACCTCCAGGACTGCATGGATCAGGCAATCCCAAATAAAACCAAGACTCTTTCCACAAAGGGCAAACGTCCAGTCTGGTGGACCCCAGCCATTAACAAACTTTACAATAAGAGGAGAAAGCTATTACATGATAGAACAAAATCCATAAAAGGGAAGTCACCCCTGATCATTATTAGTAAAAAAATACGAGCACTCATAAAATCAACTAAGGCCAATTTTGAGAGAAAAATTGCCATGGATTCAAAGGACAATCATAAGGCCTTTTTCAGTTATGTTAGGAACCTGGGTGGAAACTCCCAGATATGCTCAGAATTAGTCCAAAATGATACAAAAATCACTGAACCCACAGACATTGCCAACATACTGGCAGACAGGTTCAGTGCAAACTTCACCTCCCTCACCCCCCTAAAGGAGAGATAACTATCCCAGCAGAGTGTAGCCTCCCAGACATCTCAAATGCGCAGGTGAAAGCTGCTCTCTAAAGCTAAAAACACAGCATCAATGGGACCGGATGGTGTCCCCGGCTGTGTGCTACACGAGCTAAATGAGGAATTAAACCCGCACATAAGGCAGCTGTTTAATCTTAGCCTTACCACAGGATACGTGCCCAAGGAGTGGCGTACGGCAACTGTGATCCCACTCCACAAAGGCGGTGCCTCTACGGACCCTGGTAATTACCGCCCCATAAGCTTAACAAGTCTAGTCTGCAAAGCTATGGAGAGGATCATAATGGAGCTCATAAACAAAGATATAGGGGACTTGCAGACATTGGACCCGACCCAGTTTGGCTTCGTCAAGGGCAGATCATGCCTTTTGAACTTGGTCGACTTCTTCGAAACAGTCACCAAGGCCATTGATGAGGGAAAGGCAGTCCATACAGCCTACCTTGACCTTGCAAAGGCCTTCACACAATACCCCACTCGGGTATTGTAGAAAAACTTACCAGCTTAAATGTAAACCCATATGTCACAAGATGGGTTGCAAACTGGCTTAAGGACAGAACCCACAGGGTTAGAGTTGCTGGCGCTATGTCAGACTCCAAGCCGGTCACAAGTGGTGTCCCACAGGGCTCGGTCCTTGGCCCCTATTGTTCGGCATCTACTTCTCAGAAGTACAGGCCAACATGGGAGGACTTTGGCTGACAAAGTTTGCAGACGACTGCAAACTGGGCCATAGTGGAAAGTGCATCGGACACGGATATCCTTCAGAAGGGACTCACGGAAACAGATAGCTGGTGCCAGAGCCATGGCCTGAAGTTAAATGCCAAAAAATGTATAGTCATACCCTTCGGGAAAAACAAGGTAACCCCAAGCTACCATATAGGTGGCAATCCACTAAGCACAGAAGAGGTTATCAGGGACCTGGGGACCCAGGTTGACAGTGGCCTTTCTTTGACACTCACGTTGCTAAAGTGGTTAGAAAGACCTTCTACATTGCCCACCTGATCATGAAGGGATTCACATCCAGATCTAGTGAGGTCATTGTTCCCTGTACTCTTCACTTATCAGACCAATGATCGAGTACAATGCCCCATTCGGGATGTATCTCACCCGACATCTGCAGCAATTGGAGAGACCCCAAAAGTTCCTCACCAAAAGAATAAAGGGACTCCAAAATCTGTCATATGCTGCCAGATTGAAGAAACTCCAGCTCTATTCATTTGCATACCGTCTGCTCAGAGGTGACATGTGCCTGACATACAAGGCCATGTCCAACCCGAATTAATGGACATGCTCTACCTCAAAAATCCAAATCCACCAAAACCACTAGAGCAAGCGACTTAAACCTTAGCACGGATATAAATAGGACATGCTGGAGGGATAGATTTATCACTCAGAGACTCCCTATGCTGTGGAATAAAATCCCGATCCATGTGAGGCAGAGCACCTCGCTGGCTCTGTTCAAGAGAAATCTTGACCTGTGGATGGGAGATCGTAGGTTTATCCCGGGAATCATCTCTGTGTCACTGCTGGACAGAGGCACAACAAACTAATGGGCACAGTATTTTTTCATATAAGGGGTGGCGTAAGCCACAAAAATTTGGGCTAGGCTTATAAATGCCTTAGGGCAGATAGCCTAGTATAAACCTATGAACCTATGAACCTATGAAGGCTTATAGAGTGAATTATATTCAACAAGCAGACATTTTATGTATCTTGCCTTATAAGGGTGAAACTCGGTTAACATATTTGGGAATACAAATGAAGCAACTCTGAAAAATAATTTGGCTAAAACTGACAGACAGAAGTGTTGCAGAAATATAAAGATTATTTCAGAAGTAGAAAGGAAAATTGTTAAATGTTTCACAGAGGATTCATTCATCATTATGGTTTATTCTTCCTTGGGTTATTTATGTGAGACAGTGGATTCCAACATACTCCACAAGTCAGCTTTATGCTAAATTCAAAAAAGACTGTTCATGACCTTCTCTGGATGAGGAGCCCCAATGGAGGCAGTTGGAACTGCTGTGGATGAGGAGCCCCTATAGTGGCAGTTGGAGCTGCTGTGGATGAGGAGCCCCTATGGTGGTGGGGGGAACAGCTGTGGATGAGGAGCCCCTATGGTGGCAGTGGGAACTGCTGTGGATGAGAAGCCCCTATGGTGGTGGTGGGAACTGCTGTGGATGACAAGCCCCTATGGTGGCAGTCAGAACTGCTGTGGATGAGAAGCCTCTATGATGGCAGTGGGAACTGCTGTGGATGAGGTGCCCCTATGGTGGCAGTCAGAACTGCTGTGGATGAGGAGCCCCTATGGTGGCAGTGGGAACTGCTGTGGATGAGGAGTCCCTATGGTGGCAGTCAGAACTGCTGTGGATGAGGATCCCCTATGGTGGCAGTCAGAACTGCTGTGGATGAGAAGCCCCTATGGTGGTGGTGAGAACTGCTATGGATGAGGAGTCCCTGTGGTGGCAGTCAGAACTGCTGTGGATGAGGAGCCACTATGGTGGCATTGGGAACTGCAGTGGATGAGAAGCCCCTATGGTGGTGGTGGGAACTGCTGTGGATGAGAAGCCCTTATAGTGGTGTTGGGAACTGCTGTGGATGAGAATCCCCTATGGTGGTGGTGGGAACTGCTGTGGATGAGGAGTCCCTGTGATGGCAGTGGGAACTGCTTAACTTCCCATTACTAATGTTGGGAAATGGAGCTACTGATTCTGAATATTATGGTAAGTCAACTCAGTTTGAATTATTTCTTAACATATCTGCAGATAAAGTTATAATCCATATGCCATGTCCTATACACATGAGTATTTAAAGGAATGTAAAGCCCTAGAATAGGGTATTTAAAGGGATACAGCTTAATAATTATAAAAATTAAATAAAAATGACTGTTGGAGGCGAGGACAGCAGCACCCTAATTCTAGTATGCCCTCTTTTGGCTTTGGCACAGGTGAAAGGACCATAAATAAAATTGTCTCTGCTAATTGGAATCATCTCCAAATACAACTCTGGCAATGTACTGACTACCCATTAGTTCTGGAAAGAACTAATCATTTGCCTAAAAGATGCATACACTTGTTTTATCATGTTTTTAATGGTGCTTAATTGATTGATTACTTATTATATATATGGGAGTGTGTTTTCACTACATTTTTGTACTCGTTGAAGGCTGTTGTGGCCGAGGTGCTAAGACTGTTTTTTCTATTAAATCTGATCAGTGTGGAATTCGTGTTGTTTTCTGATGCATACACTTGTGCCTGCATTATAGGTGAAGGATACTCTACACCTCCGAGTTGTGCTTCTCAATTTTGTTCCTGCATTCACACGTAACCAAAACTCCTGAAGGCTCTTAACACTGGAGAGGAACTTCCTTCTGTTATAAATATGCCAATTTACCTTGGAATTGCGATTCCTAAAACTCTTTCTCTGTGTACGCTTCTCTCATAATTTTCTTGTCTCTGATTCCAATTTACCTTGGAATTGCGATTCCTAAAACTCTTTCTCTGTGTACGCTGCTCTCATAATTCGATTCCTAAAACTCTTTCTCTGTGCACGCTGCTCTCATAATTCGATTCCTAAAACTCTTTCTCTGTGTACGCTTCTCTCATAATTTTTTTGTCTCTGATTCCAATTTACCTTGGAATTGTGATTCCTAAAACTCTTTCTCTGTGTACGCTGCTCTCATAATTCGATTCCTAAAACTCTTTCTCTGTGCACGCTGCTCTCATAATTCGATTTCTAAAACTCTTTCTCTGTGTACGCTTCTCTCATAATTTTCTTGTCTCTGATTCCAATTTACCTTGGAATTGCGATTCCTAAAACTCTTTCTCTGTGTACGCTGCTCTCATAATTCGATTCCTAAAACTCTTTCTCTGTGCACGCTGCTCTCATAATTCGATTCCTAAAACTCTTTCTCTGTGTACGCTTCTCTCATAATTTTCTTGTCTCTGATTCCAATTTATCTTGGAATTGCGATTCCTAAAACTCTTTCTCTGTGTACGCTGCTCTCGTAATTTTCTTGTCTCTGATTCCAATTTACCTTGGAATTACGATTCCTAAAACTCTTTCTCTGTGTACGCTGCTCTCATAATTCGATTCCTAAAACTCTTTCTCTGTGTACGCTGCTCTCGTAATTTTCTTCTCTCTGATTCCAATTTACCTTGGAATTACGATTCCTAAAACTCTTTCTCTGTGTACGCTTCTCTCATAATTTTCTTGTCTCTGATTCCAATTTATCTTGGAATTGCGATTCCTAAAACTCTTTCTCTGTGTACGCTGCTCTCATAATTTTCTTGTCTCTGATTCCAATTTACCTTGGAATTACGATTCCTAAAACTCTTTCTCTGTGTACGCTGCTCTCATAATTCGATTCCTAAAACTCTTTCTCTGTGTACGCTGCTCTCGTAATTTTCTTGTCTCTGATTCCAATTTACCTTGGAATTGCGATTCCTAAAACTCTTTCTCTGTGTACGCTGCTCTCATAATTCGATTCCTAAAACTCTTTCTCTGTGCACGCTGCTCTCATAATTCGATTCCTAAAACTCTTTCTCTGTGTACGCTTCTCTCATAATTTTCTTGTCTCTGATTCCAATTTATCTTGGAATTGCGATTCCTAAAACTCTTTCTCTGTGTACGCTGCTCTCATAATTTTCTTGTCTCTGATTCCAATTTACCTTGGAATTACGATTCCTAAAACTCTTTCTCTGTGTACGCTGCTCTCATAATTTTCTTGTCTCTGATTCCAATTTACCTTGGAATTACGATTCCTAAAACTCTTTCTCTGTGTACGCTTCTCTCATAATTTTCTTGTCTCTGATTCCAATTTATCTTGGAATTGCGATTCCTAAAACTCTTTCTCTGTGTACGCTGCTCTCATAATTTTCTTGTCTCTGATTCCAATTTACCTTGGAATTACGATTCCTAAAACTCTTTCTCTGTGTACGCTGCTCTCATAATTCGATTCCTAAAACTCTTTCTCTGTGTACGCTGCTCTCGTAATTTTCTTGTCTCTGATTCCAATTTACCTTGGAATTACGATTCCTAAAACTCTTTGTCTGTGTACGCTGCTCTCGTAATTTTCTTGTCTCTGATTCTCTCACTCTTAATTCTCAGCTCATATTTCTCTTTCATCTTCTGACACCAATGTTCTTGCTGTAGAAACTTTTCTTTACAACTTTTTTTTTCCTTTCAGGGGTAACTTTTTCCCCCTTTTCCAGGATATATGGTCTCTCTCTTGCACAGGTACTACTGTATTTATAAAAGTTTTTAGTACTTTAAATGGTTTTAGGTTTTTGGACAACAGCAGATTTGTATCCTATGCGAAGGTTGTATCACCACTTTTTGTCTACTTGTGTTATATTTGAATCTTATGCTTCAACTTTTATGCTTTTTACACCCAAATCATGACTGAGACATTACCAAGGAGCCCAAACAGTCACCAACAAATGAAGGAATAAATAAATAAAACAATTAGGTAAGGCAGGAGAATTCCTCAGAGTTTGTTCACTTTAGGCAAGGATTAAAAATAACTATAGTACTGTTTTTCAACGAAATTGGAGCTGAGGTATGAAAGAAAGACCTAATTGTAACAAAGCTCTCAAGCAATATAACCCACTGGTATGCATGATTTCCAATTGTATCCCTTCTCATTCTGACATAATATACTGGGAGCAAATTATGCAAGAAGTTACAAATTTTGTCTCTTGATTGGGTCCATATTATGAAAACATACACAGAATTTTAGTTATGTCAAATCTAAAGACAAAAAGATAGACCACTGTGGGTTAAGTTGACTGCAGAGTCTAGGTATGCAGACTTTGTAAACAAAGGACTTATAAGTACACAACAGAAATGGCTTTAACAGCTGCCTAGGTAGTCTGTGTTATAATAGTGGGATCCTATATGCGTCATCCTTTGAGATGGTAGATATGACTTTCTGCTTCACCAGTGATGGTTTGTACCTATTATACCAGGGCTTCTGCATTCTCCCCTAAGTCTTTGCTGGCCCATAGTGCCTTTCTAGTCATATTCCTCTTACTGGACACTCCTACACTGAAAATTCAAACTCAGATTTATTCAGCATCATGGGGTACTACTCAATGCGAGTGGTCTAAACAGAAAGGTCCAGTACTTGAGGCCATAAATCCATACTACAACTCTAACGTCTTCATGTATGTATAGTTACTGAGACACAAACCTCTCAACTGTCCAGATTTTCGCTGAATGTCCAGATTTTTGGTTCCTATATTTGCTCTATCCCTCATAAAATTTGTTGTTTTCTGGCAATTCACTGATAATTAAAGTCAGTAGATAATGAAATTTTAGTTTGCAAACTTCATATCCTTTGAAAAATGCATGACAACACAAATCCTGTTATTCTAATAATTTTCTTAGTTTATAAGAACAATGTTTAAAATCTGTCCCTATTTTTGGCCATTGCCTCCTCCTCCATTATTTTAGGCTTTGTCCAAATTTCTTGCACTATGAGATTGAGATGTATGCAAATTACCCTTAACAAACACAACTATTCCTGCATTGCAAGCTACACATCCCTTTGGGTTTCCCTCACTAATGATGGAAATGAGTGTAATACAACTGAAGAGCTAAATATCAGACTAAATACTTTCTTCTTAGGGGAGTTCAATTGCATAAGCGTTGATTGGCAGACTTACACTTCTAAAAAATGGGTATCTTCAGCATTTCTTAAACTTTGCAATAGCAATGTATACAAACTGCAAAACAAGCTAAACGAGGCTCTAATATCACTGACCTGGTCCTTACCAACCTAGTCCCTACCTGTCTTGTACCTCCTCATTCCTGACTGAATCTGACCAAAAATCAGTCATCTTCTGTGTTATGTCTAACGGTACCCCTCCATTAATAAAGAAGACTGTTTTTATGGCACTACACCGCAACCCTGTTTCAACTTGTAGAAGACCCATGTAACATTTCTAACAGCCCCCAACAAATGGACCCAACTGAGAGGGCTGCTTTATTCACTTCCAGTTTTTATCAGCATAGAAGGTTAGTACCTGTCTGCCCACTGGTGGAATTAATTTACCTCTTTACAACATCTCTATATCAGATGTCCAAATTATCCTATAAAAATTTCAAAAAATATATATGAACATAAATGCTTTAAACAATCCTGCCAAAAGGAAATGCATTAATTTGGTTTTTGGCTGTTAGTTTAATTGGTCAGAGCTCACTTCTTATACTGGAAATGTACTAAGGATGAGGACTACACTAATGTACTACAGCTGCATCTAAGAGAAAATTGTTGAAATGTTATGTCCGGCTATGGTGCACAATTGCGCAGTAGTGTGCAATGCTGTATGATGCACAAACAAGCAGAAATCTGCTGAAATGCGGGACTTAAATACCAGAAGCTAAAAACTTTAAAAAAAACTTTGAAAAAGGTAAAAAAAAACAGTGAGGGTGCTTACTCCAAGCCCAAGACCATTCACCCTTCACCAGGCAGGTTCCAATCAACACATTTCTCTCACAAGTCCCGAGTAGTACTCCTGATTTTTGTTTGTAAATGCCTTTGCTATAGACCATTGTACCTGCTGCAAAAATCTATCACATGAATGTCAATATTAGAATATTTTAGAAACATGAATTATCTTATTAAGCTTACTTATCACAAATCATGTATTTCGTTATACAGCTTCATAAGAAATGTATGAAAACTTTGATGAATGGCAATTTTACGACACAATTTATTGAGGTGATTTTGATTTGTAGTTGAAATATTAAACTGCTGTATCTGCAGTTGAAAGTTACAGAATATATATCTAAAAGCTTATACAAAAGAATGAATAAGTTACTGTTATTGCTTCCTCTTACTAAATTTAATAAAAATATTTTAAAGAACAGTTGTATTTATTATGAAGTGCTGAGAAATGAATCACCTTATGTCTTTATTTTATTAAGAATTGATGCCTATCCTGAGTTCCCTAATACTAACACTAGGTGACATTCTTTCTGACTCTGGCATTGGTAATGTATGACTGTCAACCTTGATGAACAACGTTGGACTAGCAGAGATAGACTAAATATTCATCTCCTTGCAATAAGCCTGAGGAATTGCAGACTAGTACAGACATTTAGGAATTACACACCGAAATATTTTCTAAGTCTTTAAATCTTTTTACTTCATGTAACTAACATTCCATGGCTCTCAGCCTATAGATTACTGCAAAATGGACGGCAAAGTAACACATGTATCAGAGTGGAGAAATTCTGAATCTCTCTCTTTCCTCCTCTAGACAAAATATGTCCCCCCTTAGAAGTACTTTTAATCTACAGTGCACTTATTATGTGACTTTATTACCAACTAGAATGACCAAATGCCAAATTGCACAATTGATTTTATGGTTTTTCATGCACGTATTACCTCTGTATCACAATAGTAACATAAAGCCAGTAATCAGATGGCAAGACTGGGTTCTCATCTGACGACATATTAGTACTCCAGCAGCTGACATCACTCCTGATCTGGCGAGTTACCCTTCAGTTACATCTGTCATCTACATTTATATCCATCCTTCAAATGAGACACTAAACTGAAGCGTCATCTGCCAGAGTTGGTTGTAGCTTACATGGACATAAAAGCTACATAGCAGTTACTGAAAAGAGCGGGGTATGTGCCCCAGTATCATGGCTAAATTTCCCTAGTTATGAACACCAATGTAGTTCTCCCCAAGAAGAGATCATTGGCCTAATGAGATTGGGTCTATATTATCACATCAAAGTTCTTAAACATCAAATGTTATAATATTGAACCCCAAACACCGAAATCTGAAAACATCGAACAGTCAGAATAGCGAATTTTTTCCCAGGGAAAAAAATCACTATTCCGAGAAACATACACACAACACAAACACACACAGAAAACAGCAATCCACACACATACACTTAAAATCCTACACATAAACCTAAACTAAGCTTTACATACACTACTAACTATCCACTTACCTTAACCCAACACTAACCCTAAGGTCCGTCACTATCACACACTCACCTCATCAGTGCCCTAACCCTAACTCACCTAACCCGCCCCCTAACCCTAACCTACACACAACCGCACACTTACCTGACCCGTGCCCTAACCCTAACTCACCTAACCTGCCCCCAACCCTAACCTACACACAATCGCACACTTACCTGACCCATGCCCTAACTCACCTAACCCACCCCTAACCATAACAACCACACAACCGCACACTTACCTGAGCCGCTACCTAACCCTAACTCACCTAACCCACCCCTTATCCCTAACCTACACACAATCGCACACTTACCTGAACCCGACCCATAATGTTTCAATATATTGAATGCTGAAAACAGCGAAGCCACAGCAATGGCCCACCAAATTCTTTCCCTGGGAAAGAATTCGGTGTCCTGCACCTTTGCTGTTTTCAGCGTTCGACATTACGGGTTCGATATTATAACATTCAATGTTTATAAAATTCGATGTTATAATATAGACCCATGAGATTAGCCCATGCCACTAAGTGTAAATAAATAAATAAACTAACTCTTCCCAGGTATCCCACAACTACTGGATCAAAAACGGCGCAAATAAAATAACTTCAGGCAGGTACTGTGCAGACCCACTGCTGTCACAAGACCAGGGCTTCATCTGTTAGTCTGCTCCTTCACCAGTGCTTTCACTGTGCAGAACCACTGCTGTCACAAGACCAGGGCTTCATCTGTTAGTCTGTTCCTTCACCAGTGCTTTCACTGTGCAGAACCACTGCTGTCACAAGACCAGGGCTTCATCTGTTAGTCTGTTCCTTCACCAATGCTTTCACTGTGCAGAACCACTGCTGTCACAAGACCAGGGCTTCCATCTGTTAGTCTGTTCCTTCACCAGTGCTTTCACTGTGCAGAACCACTGCTGTCACAAGACCAGGGCTTCATCTGTTAGTCTGCTCCTTCACCAGTGCTTTCACTGTGCAGAACCACTGCTGTCACAAGACCAGAGCTTCATCTGTTAGTCTGCTCCTTCACCAGTGCTTTCACTGTGCAGAACCACTGCTGTCACAAGACCAGGGCTTCATCTGTTAGTCTGTTCCTTCACCAGTGCTTTCACTGTGCAGAACCACTGCTGTCACAAGACCAGGGCTTCATCTGTTAGTCTGTTCCTTCACCAGTGCTTTCACTGTGCAGAACCACTGCTGTCACAAGACCAGGGTTTCCATCTGTTAGTCTGTTCCTTCACCAGTGCTTTCACTGTGCAGAACCACTGCTGTCACAAGACCAGGGCTTCATCTGTTAGTCTGCTCCTTCACCAGTGCTTTCCTGGATGTGGTCAACACAACAGCACTGATTAGAAATGACCTAGAAGGAGCAGCCCAGTCTTGGATGTCTCCACACATTAAACTAACCATATATTAAACAGATACGCATGGAAACATCACATCAACAATGACCCCCAGTCCCACCAGCATTTCTACACATTTGTGCACTTGCAGGAGTCAGTGCATGAAACACTTGTAAAATGCATTCAACAATTCTAAGGAATTCTGGAGAAGGCTGTAAAATATACTGGTATACTTTGTAAAATGCATTCAACAATTCTAAGGAATTCTGGAGAAGGCTGTAAAATGTACTGGTATACTTTGTAAAATGCATTCAACAATTCTAAGGAATTCTGGAGAAGGCTGTAAAATATACTGGTATACTTTGTAAAATGCATTCAACAATTCTAAGGAATTCTGGAGAAGGCTGTAAAATATACTGGTATACTTTGTAAAATACATTCAACAATTCTAAGGAATTCTGGAGAAGGCTGTAAAATGTACTGGTATACTTTATAAAATGCATTCAACAATTCTGAGGAATTCTGGAGAAGGCTGTAAAATATACTTGTATACAAAAAAGTTATGAATCTCTGCCTCATGTCATTTGTATCAAAACTGCAGACATGCTCATCCTTTTGTCTTCAATACTGACTGATTTTTCCTACCAGTGTAAACCCCAGAACAAGTGGGAACTCAGAACAAGTGTAAACCCCAAAACAAGTGTAAACCCCAGAACAAGTGCTAACATGCATTTTGTTGGGAAGGGGGGGGGGGTTAAGCCCAGAAGTTTGACATCATGGTCTTCAGTGATTTGTTCTTCTGTATTATGGTACCAGAACTATGCATTTTAGGACTGTGGGCTTAAAGATTGTGATAATCCAACACAATGATAATCCTTCTCCTAGACTGACAAATACAGATAAATACATCGAAATTGTATCCCAGTCTGAACAATTTTTCCTTTAAATCAGAGTCAGCATAGAAGAAAATTACTCACACAGGCTACAGATGACATGCCTTCACTTTGGTACAGCAAACCGTCTTAAACACGGAATCCTCCTGAGCACAAGGTACCTGTACCTGGAAACATGAATATTAAACACAGAATCCTCCTGAGCACAAGGTACCTGTACCTGCAAACATGAATAGTCACAGAGCACTACTTCGAATCAGCTACCAAGGTAAAATCACAGAAAGACTTTCCCCTAGGTAATTCAATAGGCACTTATATTAGAATATAATGCTCAGATATTCAGAGACACCTAAAATGTGATTCACCACAAGCCTAGACTTAATGCCTCATTCCAAGTGTCACTGATTATCTGCTTAAGATGAACCACAAATAATTATTACACAGATTACACTGCTGCTCCTAATATCTGTTGATTACTCAGTTACCATAAAGACAAGTATAAAAAAGTGCTCATGTGTCAAGTACATGCCAAAAGGTACTGGTGCCCCACAAAGTCCCACTGCAGCAATTAAAACTGCTCTTGCAAAAACATTTTTACTTCCCTCCCTTCTTCACGGTGCCCTTCTCCTAACTAACTGGAACAGTGCTACAACAAAGTTGTAAAGTTTGCCACAAACTCTAAATGTCACACACACCATTGTAAATCACTGCTAGAACTAAACTGGCTTGAACTCCCCAACCAACTTGCCTTTATTCAGCTATCCACCTTGCACAACCTTATTTTCAAACCTACTGCCTGCCCTGCACTAGCCAATCTAGTTGCACTTTACACACCAAATAGATCCCTACGATCAGAAGACAAAAATATTTTAGCTATCTCAAAACCCACAAGAAAATCAGGTCACTCTCTGTATTCATACTCTGTCTGTACTTTGGAATTCACTACCTCTAGCTACCAGGTCTATGCCTGGCCTAACCCATTTCAAAGCCTCTATAAAAAATCATCTCCAAAATGCATGGCTCTGCTCCTGCATAAAGCCTGCCTAATGCTCATGTCTTCTGTCACATTTCAAGCCCTCACAGACTGCAAGATCCTAAGACTCTTCTAACTCCTTCTCTGCTTCTATACCACATCCTTAAGCTGCTGCTCAGGCTTTATTGCTTCTATCCTTCTTAACTCTCTCTCGCTATCTGTCTGCATCACTAAGTTCCTGGCTGCTCTTTTCCTAACTGAAACTAACATTCCATTTTTCATGTACTATAACAGTCACTGTCACACACTGCACTACCTACATACTATTTTTTTCGACACTATCTACATCATGTATGGTGAGAGTGACTATTATTGTCTATAATGTTTTAATTCTATAAAATTGCCTAGATGTGTAATAATTGTAACATCTTGTAGCATAGTTTGTTCTTTCAACTTGTTTTTGTATAGTATTTCTAATGTAATTTTTATTGTGTTGGATTATACTGTATTTGTATTGTACTGTATGTGGAGCTTTTCTCCCCAGGCCTCTGCTGAAAACAGGCTCTGTAGATCCAGTCAGACCACCCCGGTAAACAAATGTCAAATAAAATAAAAATAAATAAAAGCTCCATCCTACAACCCTTACTATTTATACATTGGATAAAAATGATATGTGACAACACTACAGGAAACCTGAACACTTCCTGTTTGATCAGACAAACATGAAGAACAAAAATAGCAATATTAAGTGCCAACCTTCTCCACTACACTGTGCTTGCACTGCTTCTAATATGGACAACTACAACATATAATATACAGCGTGATTATACACCACTCTAGATAATTCTGACACACTCCTGTCAGCATTGCCGAAGCTGAATTGGAAAACAACTTCAAAACTCTGCAGACTTGGCTGAGCGTATCAGTACTATTACTAAACCCTAGTGAAAAAAACAATACCTCTGAGTGACAAGATAAACCGTGTTGAAAACATGCCGGTCTCCATCCCAGTTATGGAAAGAAGCAAAACGGAAGCCATGATAAACATCAAATACTTACGGGTCACCATGAATAAACTCTTGACTACTGTGGTCTTCTTCAGAATGTGCTGTTTTCCATCCATAAAAGAGCTTTTCATCCCAAGGATCATGATATATTCATATTTATTTAAAGATCTGAAACATGATGCTTATAGTACCTGAGAAATATTTTCTGTGACTGACAACAGCTGTGTAAACAAAAGTGTTGATATATTTCATGTCTATTGTGTCAGCGCAATCCTGGAGCTAATTGAATTGATTGAAAACAACAATATTGAAGGTAAGGTACTGCCTGATGACCTTAATAAACCATGTGAAGTCAAGTCCCACATGAATGAATCCAAAAAACAAAGTGATTATTTTGAGCGCAGTGTTTTAATTGTATGTATAATATACAAATTAAATATACATTCAAATGTTTTGGCACTTTCACCCTATTTATTGTCTACAGTAATTCTAATATTACTGTAACTCTGAGATATGGCTTTTTTACATAAAACATCCATTCCCAATTCTATAAGGTAGTTGTGCACCACACATTAAAAAGCATAGCCCTCAACAAATAAAATAAAACAACTTTTCATAACAAGGCATGAATTCAGAATTAGTGTTTTAATGTCCCACTGCCTGCTGGCAGTAAGCCATCTGCAATTTATTGGCCATTCATTCTCACAAGGTACCAGCTGTCTCCAGCCATTCATTCCTGGTCAGAAGAAAGCCATTGCAGAGAGATCATCCCAGCAGCTATTAGGGCTGTTTTCAGGGAAATGGACGATGACACTCCCCTGGAGGACCAGGTCACCACAGGGGGAGGAACCACCACAACCCCCTACCCAGCAAGCATGTCAGTGTAAGTCCTGCATCTCTCTCCCACTCATTCTCGGCTTTCCAAGGCCCAAACTGATATTGGGTCATCTGGGTCACAATCAGAGTTCTAGCCCACTTTACTACAGAGCCTGGGTTCAAAATTAATACCATCATAATCAACACCATTAATAGGCTATACAACAGGAGAAGGAAATTGCTGTCTAAGAGTATGAAAAAACGGTCTCAAAACTGGAAACACTCCCTCCTCAACTTAAACAAGAAATAAGACTCCTAGTGAAGTCCTCCAAAGCTAACTACGAATCCAGATTATCTTCCCTAACTAAGGATAACCATAAGGCGTTATTTAGTTACATCTGTAACCTCAAAGGTGAGGCACAGATTTGTGCTGAACTCGTAGTTAATGGCACTACATATATGGAACCTGTGGATATAGCAAACCTGCTGGCTGACAGGTTCAGTGAAAACTTCACTGCCTTGTCCCTGCCACATATACCCCAAAGCATCCCTAACACCTGTCCTCTACATAGTATCTCCAAGGAGCTGGTCTTAAATGCTCTCTGCAAGGTCAAAAACACAGCCTGTATGGGGCCAAACAACATCCCGGGCCATGTTCTACATGGATTAAAACAGGAATTAGCATCACTATTGAGCATGTTTTTCAATCACAGCCTAAGCACTGGAATGGAAAACAGCTACCATTATCCCTTTGCACAAAAGGGGTGCATCCATGGACCCCAGGAACTATAGACCCATTAGCCTGACCAGCCTTATCTGCAAGGCCATGGAACAAATCATCATGGACCTTATTAACAAAGATATAGGAAATCTCCAAATGTTCGACTCCATCCAGTATGGCTTTGTCAAGGGGAGATCATGCCTGTTAAACTTGGTGGACTTTTTTGAGACAGTCAACAAAGCCCTAGACGGGGGCAAATCTGTGCATATGGCCTACCTAGACTTAGCCAAGGCCTTTGACACAATCCTCCACTTAGACATCATTGATAAACTCACTCAGCTGGGGTCCGAATGGACAGATGAAAAGTCAGCAAGCAAAGGAAAGTAGTAGTGCTGAAGTTGAATTCATCCTCAAGTTTTAATGAGTACCTTCACGAGGTGGACCTTGTTTTTCACAAAATCTCACTAAGGTGACACTGATACATAGACTGTATTTATATAGCATATATCATGGACAGAAGTAAGTCAAAAACAAAAAAGACAGCTGGGTGCACAAGTCCCAGAATAAAAAAGTGCCCAATCCTGGTAGGCACACTGGTGCCAGGGCTGGAAAAAATGACAGTGCAGAATTTTCAAAATCCAGAAACATGCCTACAATGGGGCCAGGCCCAAGGGGTGGATGCCCCCCCTCCCCCATTGTAGAAAGAAGTAGCAGTCCACAAAAATCACAAAAACTGATAGTCCAAAGAAGAGCCACAAAGATGACAGAGTGGACTATTGAGGATAAGAAAGAAATTATGTATTGTTACTATGATGCAAAAAGCCCAAAATTACCAGATAGGGGATATCCAAAGAGATTAAGAGATAAATTACAAGAAATAAAAAAATACTTTCACAGGTAAAACTGTTAGAAGCTTCAAATAAAAATTTGCGTTCATTAATACAACAGACTTTTGAAAAACTGTATATAGATCAAGAAAATTTGATCTGCCTGGAAAAAGAAGCATCTGAGGAAATGCAAAAATGTAAACAACAAAACCTAGACATTTTTGAAAAGTATAAAAAGGAAATATTGACATGAAAGTGAGATTTGATATGGTGCAATATTTATGCAAAAGAGAAAGCCAATTTAATTAATATAGAGAAAGCAGCTACAAAAGTATTCAAAGAGAAATGCAGAGAGTCCATAGAGATCCATGTAATATAACAGAAGTAAACAGGATATGTTACTGTGCAGCTAAATTAATAACTGATAAAGTTCTACCACACGAACACAGGTAGTGAGGGAAAGCAAGGGGAGAAATCGAATACCATCATGGAAGTATAGAATAGAGAAAACTATAAAGCAATTAAGACAAGAAGTGTCACTGTCAGAAAAGTATAGAAGAGGGAATAGATAAACAAAAATACTAAGAAAGACAGATGTGATAAAAGCAACGCGCAGTATTATAACAGATCAGGATCTATCTTGCACTATCGCAAATAATAAACTAAAAACCTCAGCATAGGCAGAAAAACTTGGAAGATACGCAGATAAATACAAAGGAAAAGTACAAAAAAAGCAATTTATTGATGACCCAAAACGTTTTATAGAGAACTGGGAAACAAGGCAAAAGGAATTGAAAGACCACCAAAAAAGAAGAAATAGATACATTTTGGAGAAGAATCTATGAAGATCATGTGGAACATAACAAAGATGCTAAATGGATAGAAGAAGTAAAAGAAAGAATAAGAAGTTTAAAGGTACAGGATATGAAATGGGATGAAGTAACAGCCAGAGAGATTGAAACAAAGAAAAGCCTCTAATTGGAAAACCCCAGGACCACATGCAGTATCTAACTTTTGGTTAAAAGTATTAACACATTTGCACAAGGATTTAGCCATGAGTAAGAACTATTTATATGTGCTCCCTGCACATACACCAACCTGACTAACAACAGGCAAAAGAATGTTCCTACTTAAGAGTGAACCTGCAAGCTACCCTAAAAATTATAGACCAATAACTTGTCTTCCAATGACGTATAAACTGTATGCAGGAATTGATGCTGACAGGGTTTATAGTCATTTAGAAGAAAACTCAATTATGGCAGTAAAACAAAAGGTCAATAAAAGAAAGTCATATGGAACAAAGGAGCAATTGTTGTTAAATAAAGTCATAGTGAAGAACTATAAAAAGGGGAAGAATCTAAGTATGGAATGGATTGACTATAAAAAAGCATTTCATAGTATCCCACATTCATGGATAAAAGAGTGCTTAAAAATGTATAAAATACACACTACACTGATTGACTACATTACAGTGACCATACAACAGTGGCAGACAGATTATTATCCCAGGGATAAAAATTCATAGGGGATATTTCAGGTTGACTCTGTCACCGTTGTTATTCTGCCTTGCCATTAACCAATTAAGCTGTTTACTTAGTTTAGGCCATGGCTACAATTTGGCTCCTAAAAACCAACAAAGTATAAGGACTTTGCATCTTCCCTTTGTCAATGATTTAAAACTGTATAGCTCATCAGATGAGGAACTGAAAGCACAGCTGCAGGTTGTCAAAACTTTTTTAGATGATATAAGAATGTTATTTGGTCTTGATAAGTGCAAAAGCAACCTTTAATGCATGAAAACTGCAGCACCAGGAAAACATCAGTTTGGGACAAGAATGTGATATAAAATAACTTGAGCAAGAGGGAGCGTATAAATATTTGGGAACTGATGAAGGATCAACAATAAAACATGAACAAATGCAAATAAAACTTAGAAATATTTTAGAAGACAATTTAATTCTGAAAACAACATTGACGTCTTGGAACAAAGTCCATGCTATAAACCAATTTGCTCTTCCTGTCCTAACTTACGGTTTTGGAGTGATTGACTGGCCCCAAAATGTGTTGGATAGATTAGATAGGAAAACAAGAAAGATGCTTCATGCTCACCAAATGATTTATTAAAATCAGTGTATACCAGTGTATAGCCCCCATTCCGAAGGAGGGATAGGCCTCCTTGAAACTGATTACATGTATAGATCTGCAATTGTGGGACTCCACACATATCTACTGACATCACAAGACCCAAATGTAGTGAAAGTTTTGAAACATGAGGAGAATAAATTTAAGATGCCTTCTCTACTTAATTTAGCAGAAGAATATTGGTGATGAGCAAGAATGGAAATCAAACCAGAAGTAGATAAAAATCAGGCAGCAACTGATTGTGCTAAAAAACAAAAGAAAGAATATAAGGCGAAGGAACACATGAGAAGGCAAGAAATTTGGAAAAAACATAAATATAGCTGCAAGTATGGAAAAGTATAGAAAACTTCTGGAAGAACCTCATGCTGATCAGGAATGAATGCAAGAATGGTTAAGGAGAGGAGAATTCAAGCCAAGAGATGAAAGTTTAATATTGGCAGCCCAAGATAGTTGGCTACGTACATGCTGGTTTATAAAGTCCATTGAACATGTGGGAGAAACAGACAAATGTAGGTTTTGTAAAACTGAATTAGAAAGTCTCACACCTTGTTGCTGGCTGCGACATACTAATGGCGGAAGGACTGTATACTGAAAGGCATAATAATCTGGCAAGATTATTGCACTGGGGATTGTGCAAACATTATGGTATTACAGTAGCTGAAAAACACTGGAAACATGAGCCACAAAGCATCAAAGAAAATGAAGAAGTTACATCACATGCGATCACCCATTACCAACAGTCCAAAAGGTAGATGCTAGAAAAACAGATATAGTGGTTCAAGAAAAGAAGACAAGAGTAGCATTGATCACTGAAATTGCCACAGCCAGTGACTACAGTGTCTTGTGTACAGAGAGACACAAAGTCATAAAATATCAGGATCTGCAGGCAGAAGTGAGAGCAATGTGGAAGAAAGATACCCAGACAGTTCCAATAGTAGTAGGAGCAATGGGTCTTATAAAAAAAAAAATTACAATCATATTTAGATATGTTACCAATCCATGTGACCCCATACAAATTGCAGGAGTCATTACTGGGCACATTGCAGGTGCTGCGAAGAGCACTTCTGACTGACATCAAAGATTGAAATAATACTAATTTCATGAACTTTAAGCATACTTTGACTTAGGAATGGGGTCCATTCCCACCATGTTATTAGAAACCAAAAAGATTTGGAGAAATTAAAACTGGGTTATCAACTCATATATTGTCAGGTGTGTAGCAAACTGGCTCACTTATAGAATTCATAGGGTCAAAACAGGGGGCTCTACTCCTCCAGCAGACTCATAACCAGTGGTGTTCCAGAGGTATCGGTTCAGGGACCCCTACTGTTTGGAATCTACTTCTCTGAAGTACAGGGTAAAACTAAAGGACTGTGGCTGACAAAGTTTGCTGATGACTGCAAACTGGGAGCGATCATTGAAACCCCTAGTGATGTCAACATCCTGCAAGAAGGTCTTATGCAGACTAATGACTAGTGCCAAATTAGATTATATTGAAAAAGAACTGCGCAAACTACATCTAAATAAAGCACAGGGAGGAGACGGAATTAGTAACAATGACATGAGAACATTTCAACAAGAACTTACAGTACCATTATATCTATTATTCACTAGGTCATATAAATATGGGGAGATTCCTCAAGATTGGAGACATGCGCTTATTAAACCTGTTTTTAAGGAAAAGGCGAGTAGGACAAACCCAGAGTGACATAGACCCTTAAGTCTACTTTCATGTTGTGGAAAAATAATAGAGAAGGTAATAATGGATACATTATTGTCAAAGCTGGATAGGTTGGGATTTTAAACCATATATCAGCATGCATATGTTGAAATAGATCTATCACCACCTGTAACATGATGTTCTATAACAATATAATAACAGCTATGAATGAAAAATTGTGCTGTGATTTATATAGATTTAGCTTCAGAGTTTGACAGGGTCATACGCATAACACTGATCAATAAATTAGTACAACTAGGTATTGATGTACTCTTGATAAGATGGATAGCTGTTTGGCTTACAAACAGGACATGGCAAGTATCATACAGCAACTGGACAGGTGAAATCCTTGGTTACAGTCAGGGTGTCCCACAGGGCTCTGTCTAAGGCCCTTACTTGTTTAGATTGTATCTTTCAGACCTAACTTTTTCATCTGAGATGATATACAGTCTATATGCAGATGACCTGAAATTGGGTAAACTGATTACATGTGTTACAGATAAGGCATGTCTGCAAAAGTACTTAACTAAACTGACCATTTAGGCACAGGAGAATAATATGTTGATACATACATCAAAAACTAAGCAGATGAGGTTTGGGAGACATAAACTGAAAGGAGAATATTTAATTCAGCACACAGTGATTGAAACTGCAGACTCATTTAAGGACTGGGTATATGGGTAGATTCAGCTATGAGTTTTTCTAATCATATCAACCAATTGGTTAATGATAGTTATAGAACTATAGGTTGTGTAAAAATATTTTTAAAGTCTAGTCCTGGGATTCATGAAGCTTGCACCAGTTGCAGGTGTAGCGTAGGTGGTATAATGCCAAACATGGCCGCCAAGCGATTCAGGTACGATCCAATTCCACGTGCACTACCAGCATACGCAAGATCTGCACAGCCCTCGGCGTAGGTATGCTAATCACCCCATTCGCAGTACCGCACCATGGAAATAAAGGTACATAGCGATTTATGAAGTGGTGCAGGCATTATTATATCTGTAATTATTATATTATTATTATTATTATATCTGTAAGCCCACAGAAATGGAAACCAAAAAACACGGTTTACATTTTCCCAAACAGAACATCGGAGCTATGAAAGCGGACCAGGCTCATGTATTAATTTTTATTTATTTATTTTACATTTGTTGACCGGGCTAGTCCAGTTGGATACATATCCATTTTTAGCAGAGGGCCGGGGAGAAAAGCTCCTCGAGAGTACAGAACAATATTTTACTTAAATCAAAAAATAAAACAATTCAAAGTTTAACAGGTGGAAGTACCATATAAAGTTAAGCTATTTTATGCATGAAAGAACATATTGGAGTAAGTAGCTTAGTAAATAAGGAAATGTATTACAAAGTTAACATATGTGAATGTCTAAATATACAGCCAATGGCATAAAAAAAGATGCACAACACCTAAAAAACAACATTTAATGTCATGTCCACAGTAACGCAAAGTACAACCGCAGGGCATGTGTGCGCAAATGGGAACACAAAGAAAATATATACAAATGTCATAAAATCGCAATGTAATACAAATCAAGATTTCACCATAATACTCAATGGTATGCATGGTACACCACAACCAAGCTGCAAGGGTTGCTACGGGTCTGTGACAGTGTTGGGCGCGGTAACTAGGAATTAGTAGTCAATGCCATGCAAATGAGGCAGGTAATAGTGAATCGCAAACATCCCGCCAGACTAAGGATGTACCATATGGCGCAGCACTAAAACACTGAGGAGTGGCTTAGAGGTATACATGACATCAGCAGTGGGGTGTGCCACCGTAGCTGTAAGCACATTGGAGCAATGCAAATCCGGCCTGGCCGTTGCTAAGCAAAGCCGCAGGACAGGGGTGGGGAGGTAGGTATAGCATCGTTTAGCTGAGAGCACATATGTGCCTGAAAGCGCATGTGTACGGGGAGGAAAACATGCCCGAAACCCGGTAAGTGGATGCATGCGCCGCGCACCATAGCTCAAACAGGAAGGTCAGGGGAAGAAAATAAGGAAATGCCGCAGTACGGTAATTGGAGTACAACTGAGCAATTAACAATATTAACTCACAGCGGGAAATCAACGGCAGCTGACAAGTCTGCTCACAGAAACCTGCAAAACAGGATAGGGGAGGTGTCGGATTGCAAAGAAAAGAGAACTGTCATAGCAGAGCAAAGCAAACCTGCAGTAGACCGGCCATAGAACACATTACGCAAGATAAGCCAGGTGTAGGAAAATACAAATGAAAGCAGGCTGCTGGATGCATGCCAGAAAATGGTAGGTGAAATGTGAAGAAATGTAAAGGGAAGGGCAAGAGGTAATCCACGGCAGCCAAATGTAATTCAACACCAAAGGCACCACAATAGTAGTTCCGGTAGTAAAACACATAAGATACCCTGTAGCTACGATCGTACATACACAACCTATGACATCATCGGTGTTCACAGCACAATAGTATAAAGCGTGAAAGCACCCCACACACACCTGTGTATTCCCAAACACTGCACCATAGGTGCAAACATACGGGGAACTTTTACAATGTACATGTTGGGAGCTGCCATAGCTGTGATTCATCACCATGTGTTAGAGACTGACGGTGTTATGGAGGATGATGCTGACAACCACCGCAGGCCCCGGAGGAGGAGAAGAGTGTTCAGACCAAGGGTAACCTACCAGGGGCTACATGATCTGGAAATAGTAGAGCATTACAGGGTGGACAGGGACATCTTACAGCAAATAGTTGAGCTGTGCAGGCCACGCCTGAGATCCAGAAACAATAGAGGGGAACCCATCCCAGTGGACACGAAGGTATGTGTAAGCTTGCAAATACTAGCCACAGGTACCTTTCAAAGGCCAACTGGAGATATAATGGGGCTCTCACAGGCATCAGCATCCAGGGTACTACACCAGTTCCTGGATGCCATGTTACCACATGCCAATGAGCATATATACTTCCCCCAAACTCAGGAGGAGTTGGCCAACAATATGCGTCTCTTCCACCATGTGGCACACTACCCAGAGGTACTGGGTGTGATAGACTGCACGCACCTACATATCAAGTCACCACCCGGTGAACATGGTAGGCACTACATAAACTGCAAGGGATACCACTCCATCAACTGCCAGGTCGTGTGCAATGCCCAGGGCATTATCATGGATGTGTGTGCTGGCAGCCCTGGAAGCTACCATGACTGCCACATCTGGCATGCCTCACAGCTGTATCAGGTATTTGTCAGGGGGGACATCCCACATGGCCACCTTGTGGGGGATGCTGGCTATGCACTGGAGCCGTGGATGATGACTCCCATCAGAAATGCACACACACCCATGCAAGAACACCATAATGAGGCACACGCACAAACCAGAATCATCACAGAGCATGTGTTCGGGATGCTGAAATCATGGTTCCATTGCTTGGACATATCTGGTGGAGCCTTGCAGTACTCTCCAGGCATGTGTGCCCACATCCTCATAGTATGTGCCATGCTACATAATATGATCCTGCGGAAGCAGCTGCAGCAGGGACAAAATGGTGAAGGCCCGCATAGCCCACCACAATTGCCAAGGCCATCACAGGCACAGGGGGATTCAGACCACGAACACCCTGTGCCAGCCCCAGTAGGCAGACGGAGGTGTGCCCAATATGCCTATGCCTTGGCCAAAGACATGATGATGCCTCAGGGATACATAGTAGAATGTGGCATTTACCTCTGTGATCTGCACCTGAGATATCTGTGATGGCTCTTGAGTGTGTACTGGTCAGTACATGTGAGTGGCCTTCATGTACATGGGGACAGTAACACCATACTGTGCCCTTCCATGTTTAGAATCTGTGTGCATGCAAGACAGCCCTTTGCTACTGCTAAGTGTGTGAGCATGCCCAGTACACCGTTGTGTAGATGGACACACAGTACTTTCCAAACTGTGCCCTTCCATGTTTAGAATCCATGTGCATGCAAGACAGCCCTTTGCAATTGCTAAGTGCATGAGCAAGCCCAGTACACCGTTGTGTAGATGGACACACAGTACATTCCAAACTGTGCCCTTCCGTGTTTAGAATCCGTGTGCATGCAAGATAGCCCATCGCTTCTACTAAGTGTGTGAGCATGCCCAGTATGCCGTTGTGTAGATGGACACACATTACATTCCAAATGGACATGTGATACGAAGTGTGTGAGCATGCCGAGTGACACCTTGTGTCGGTGATGTATCTCTGTGTATGGGCATGGCCATTAACATCCTGTATAGCGATGGTGGTCATCCAGGCAACAGATGTCCATACCCCATGTCAGGATGGATGCCTACATTTAACATGCTGGTTGACTGTCTTGAAGGGTGTACTGTCTGTGGTGCATCTCGTATCTATGTAGTGTTGTAATAGTGCTCCGTAGATAGGCAGTTGTCCTGCTCACACCACTGCTGTGTGTTTGTCTACATCTACCTTGGGACAGTAATATGCTTTTAGACTGCTCACTCTCTATACATTCCCTATTGGCATCTTTGCCTTTGCGGATGATGTCATCCACCTAGAAGTATGCCTCTGGGAGTGCTGTGTTCCAGTAATCTCAGTAGCGCGTTCTGTAACTGCGTAATGCTGTAGTGTGATAAGGTAGTTAGATGTATGTTCGACTCCCAGCCCTGCCAAATGTGTGTGTGTGTGTGTGTGTGTGTGTTTCCAGCTGCCTGGGTACAGAGTAATGCTTTTAGATGGCTCACTCCACATACATTCCCTATCGGCGTCTTTGCCTTTGCGGATGATGTTATCCACCTAGAAGTATGCCTCTGGGAGTGCTGTGTTTCAGTAATCTCGGTAGCGTGTTCTGTAACTGCGTAATGCTTTAGTGTGATAAGGTAGTTAGGTGTATGTTCGACTCCCAGCCCTGCCAAGTGTGTGTCAGTGTGTGTGTGTGTGTGTGTGTGTGTGTGTTTCCAGCTGCCTGGGGACAGAGTAATGCTTTTAGACGGTTCACTCCACATACATTCCCTATTGGCGTCTTTGCCTTTGTGGATGATGTCATCCACCTAGAAATATACCTCTGGGAGTGCTGTGTTCCAGTAATCTCAGCAGCGTGTTCTGTAACTGCGTAATGCTGTAGTGTGATAAGGTAGTTAGGTGTATGTTCAACTCCCAGACCTGCCAAGTGTGTGTGTGTGTATGTGTGTGTTTATGTGTGTATGTTTCCGGCTGCCTGGGGACAGAGTAATGCTTTTAGACGTCTCACTCCACATACATTCCCTAGCAGCATCCTTGCCTTTGCGGATGATGTCATCCACCTAGAAATATGCCTCTGGGAGTGCTGTGTACCAGTAATCTCGATAGTATGTTCTGTAACTGCATAATGCTGTAGTGTGATAAGGTAGTTAGGTGTATGCTCAACTCCCAGCCCTGCCAAGTGTGTGTGTGTGTGTGTGTGTGTGTGTGTGTGTGTGTGTGTGTGTGTGTGTGTGTGTTTCCAGCTGCCTGGGGACAGAGTAATGCTTTTAGATGGCTCACTCCACATACATTCCCTATCGGCGTCTTTGCCTTTGCGGATGATGTCATCCACCTAGAAGTATGCCACTGGGAGTGGTGTGTTCCAGTAATCTCGATAGCGCATTCTGTAACTGCGTAATGCTGTAGTGTGATAAGGTAGTTAGGTGTATGTTCAACTCCCAGCCCTGACAAGTGTGTGTGTGTGTTTCCGGCTGCTTGGGGACAGAGTAATGCTTTTAGATGGCTCACTCCACATACATTCCCTATCAGCGTCTTTGCCTTTGCGGATGATGTCATCCACCTAGATGTATGCCTGTGGGAGTGCGGTGATGCTGGAACTTGGTAGCACGTTCTGTTACTGCATAATGCTGTAGTGTGGTAGACTAGACAGGTAGGTGCTCGATTCCAAGGCATGGCAGGTGTGTGTGTTTGGCAGTTATACCGTATGTGTTGGCATCTGTGGGTGGCTAGCTGCGGGATGTGTTCAGTGTGTTTTGTTGCTGACCTATATAGTGTCCACAGCCCGCATATTCTGCCAAGACACTGGGTTGTCAGCACATACATTCACCAATAGGTCTGGTGAGTAACTGTCAGCAGCCCTACTCTTAACCTTGATACGGTCTGACCCATGTGACGCAACATAACACACATGCCTTGATAGTAGCAACACTACATGATGCAGGTGGCACATGTAGTTTCCTTTTCATTCCTGTCTAATGCTTTGCTGTCATGTGGTCCGCTGTTGTGATATAAATGCAATATCTACATATGTGTGTATATGTATATGTACATGCATATGTGTGTATGTATATATCTATATATATATATCTATATATATATATATATATATATATATATATATATATATATATATATATATATATATATGTGTGTGTGTGTGTATAGATATATGTCCATGTATATATGTATACAAATAATATATATGATATATGTAGATGTAGAGGTGGACATAGATGTGAACATATGTCTGGGGACATCAGCACTATTGAATGTTTGTGCCGGATGATCTGCACGTGATAACCTGGGATCTATGTATATCTAAACGAAAAACTGTTCTAAGACTGTAAAGCAAAGTAGAATAATGCCAATAAACAATTAAAACTTTGTAACTAATAAAATTACGAATGGAGAAAAAACACAGCTGAGGCCGAACTGTTGTCTAGCGCTTTCATTCCTTTATTGTTGCTAGGAACTTCATCAGAACTGAAAAAAGTACATAGCCATGCTCTATAAATATGCTGTATACAGGAATACCTAATTTGCATATGATGTGATTAGTGGCCAATGGCCAAAGATTTCTTTTCACAATACAAAAGAAGAATTCAAACCAATGATTATGTCCTAGTCTAATTGGAAATATAACTATCAGTTAAAAGTAAACACAATAACAACGTAAAAAAAACAATGGTATTAAGTATTTGTTCAATTCACTCTTAGTTAGTTTCAAAAGTTGCTATAACACACACATCACAATGACTATTGGTAAGAATTGAAAACATTTTCATTGGCCCTTGTATTAACATGAGGACATAATCATTGGTTTGAATTCTTCTTTTGTATTGTGAAAAGAAATCTTTGGCCATTGGCCACTAATCACATCATATGCAAATTAGGTATTCCTGTATACAGCATATTTATAGAGCATGGCTAAGTACTTTTTTCAGTTCTGATGAAGTTCCTAGCAACAATAAAGGAATGAAAGCGCTAGACAACAGTTCGGCCTCAGCTGTGTTTTTTTCTCCATTCGTAATTTTATTAGTTATCTATGTATATCTGCCATGGCGTGGTGGTAATGCACATCGTCTGTAGTGTGCAGGGCCACGGGTTGTAGTCATGTAGACACCAGTTATTTTGTTGCTGGAAAGACCATGGGACATCGAATATGGTGATAGTAAGGCACCTGTTGCCAGTTGTGTATGGATCTGAGCGACACTGAGCAGTGGTTATTAATTTGGAGGTTCAGTATGAGTCATATAACTATTCATTAGAAGACTATACTATGCAGATAAGGTTGACTATAGTGTATCACATTTATCACCAGGGTGTGCTGCTGGTCCCTGGAGTGTATGTGTGTAGTCAGCCGGGTGCAGGTCTGGAATATAGTTGACAGCATGGGAGGGGGGTCAGGCATACTGTACATACATTGCAGTACTGTGCCTTGGGAGTGCTCCTGCCTTAGCACGCCTAAGCTAGGGGTGTGTCTATACCTGCCTGGTGACATTGGGAGGGATGACAGCAGTGGTGGGGTAGTCAAGGTGTACAGGCTGCACAAACAGGTGATGATCAGCACAATCAGCAGATGACATGGCCAGCCCGCACATGAACAGTACGGTAATGCGAGCAAGCAGCATACACACAGGTTTCGTTCACACTCTACACCACCGGTGTATACCTGCAGGGACATTGCACACCACAGTCCAACCAAATGACATGGGCTGCAGCAGGCAACATATACCAACATGTGCAGGAGGCTGGGGCAGTGAGGATGTGTATGCTGCCGAACAACCCTTACTGGGGTGACATAAGACTTTATAGACTGAGGGTGACTTACCAGGGGCTACATGGGCTGCGGAGGTTGGAGCACTATGGGGTGGACAGAGACCTCCTACAGCAGCTTGTTGACCTGTGCCTGCCACACCTGACACATCAAACAGGCCGAGGGAAACACATCACAGTGGATACCATTGTATGTGTTGGCCTAGGTGTACTAGCCACAGGTATCTCACACAGCACAACTGGGGATATCATGGGTATCTCACAGGTATCTGCATCCAGAGTATTGCACCAGTTCACAGATGCCATGTCAACACATGCTAGTGAGCACGTACATGTCCTCAACACACATGATTAGTGGACCAGCAATATGCATCTGTTCAACCACATGGATGACTACCCTGGGGTACTGGGTGCTATAGCCTGCACACACATACACATGGTAGCACCACCCAGTGAGTGGGGTAGGGCCTACAGTCACTGTAGGGGCATACCCTCCAGCAGCTAAGCCATATGTGATGGCCAGGGCATGAGATTGAATGTGTGTGCTGTCTGCCCTGGAAGGTATGATGTGTCCGATATATGGCTTCTGACAAATCTGTAGCACACCAATGCTAATATGGACATCCCCTACAGTCTCCTAGTGGGGGATGCTGGGTAAACACTGGTGTCATGGCTGATGACACCCATCAGCAATGCACACACACCTGAACACTCACACCATACTGAGGCAGATGCACAGGCAAGACATATACTTGTGCATGTGTTTGGGATGCTCAGTTCACAGTTCTGGTATCTGGACACATCCGTTGGAGCTCTGCAGTATTCACAAGCTACATGCATACAAGTTGTTATGGTATTTGCTATGCTACACAATCTTATCCTGCAGTAACAGTTGCAGCAGCAACAGCATGGGGCAGGGCCACACAGCCCAACACCACTGCCAATGCCTGTACAGGCACAGTGTGACTTGGTGAAGGAACTACCTGAGCAGGGCACAGTCGGCGAAAGCCCGTGCACAGTATGACCTGCCCTTGGCAAAGAGGCAACACAAGGCATATGCACTGACACAGTAGGTACCCACAGATTTCCCCTCTCTGACCCGCACACAGTACAATGGATGCCAAACATGACAGTACCTGTGATCGGCCATGTATAGGAGGTGCACTGAGTGCATCCGACATAGGCAGCACTCCAGCATCTGACATAGGCAGCACTCCAGCACCATCCTCAAGTCCGGAACACACCCAGGGTATGTCTATTGATCTAACAAGTGGCAGTTGTATTAGAATGTGCAGTTACCCATTGCTATGGTATGTATGTGAGCATACAAGTGACTGTGGTGGCCAAATGTTAGGGCAGCGGACAGTACACATCCATAGTGGCACCATGACCTCTGTAGCACATACAGGGGTCACAATGGTAGCCTGTAGTACACAGGGTGTCCTAACCCACTGCAGATTATGGGCTGACCATCATGTGTGTCCGTACAGCCCACACACGTTCCATGCAGCTGGACAGATGTGGACCAATACAGACAAATGATATACGATGGCCTATGGATATGCCCAATGAATGACCCCAACCCCCTAAGACACACACACAGATGACAGCAGGCCAGGCAGTTTGATGTAGGTTGTGTAAGCTAGGACATCCAACACCACTGTGCTGGTAATTAAAGCTGGGAACTGACGTACCCTGGTATCCCTCCAACCAGCAATTTAGGTAGGTCTATACACTGACATAGAGTACCCGGAATACCAGTACAGTAGCGGCAGATGTGTACAACTGTTGGCTGTGCCCCCCATCAAACCTACACATGTGAGAGTCATGTGCGCCACCCACGGTGCTGTGTAGGACTGTGGTTGTGGTTGGATGTCCCCCCACGCTATACAGACATGTAGCAACTGTCAATGCCACATGACCATTAGCTACCCTGCAGACACAGCATGTTACCTGTCTGTGTAGAACGGAGGGGTCAGCAACACAGTACTAACTATCTGGACATGTGACACATGCAATACAGTTGACCATACTTGGCATGCTCACACACATGATGGTATGACTGTAATGTCCATCGACAACATGTGTAACAGTCATACTGGGCATGCTCACACACTGAAACACAGGACAGCCAAGCATGCATACACCAGTGGTCCGGACATATCTGCCAGTACATTGCTATACTGTTGGAAGTCTGCGCTGTATGGTGTGTGTGTGTGTGGTCTATTGTCTGTACATATGCCATGGTCTATTGTTAATTCACATGAGCTATGTGCACAGGGTACTTCTACCATCACGTGTATAGGGCAGTTCTTTGTTTGCAGACAGGCTGACGCCTTTGGATACAGACTGGGTAAGGCACATTCCAGCAGGTGGGAGCAGTTGTGCGTGGGTGTGCACAGTGTTAAGCACTGCTGACCTCTGGTCACAGCACCTTATACACGTTTAGACTCCACATTTCTTTGACAGTGCACTACTGACATACTGGTAGACAAACACACTTACAGCCGCTCACTCACAGACATTTCTGCTTACATTTGTCACTCACGCTGGGTGTGTGCGATCCCTTATGATGTGTATTACATCGGACTAGATGACTACAGTATCGGGTATGTGTAACCATTTTGCGACGGCAGGCGTTCGACTGTACGGACTTGGCGGCCTGTCCAGTGACGTAATCATATTATTTGCATGTTCCTCATACGATCTGCTCCTATCTGCCTGATACATGGGAACCGATACTCTGCAATGCTGACATGTGACTTGAGTTTGTTAACGCAGCTGTCCCCGAGTCATGCTACCACATACCTGCTGCATGTTGTCCACCTTTCAGATTGCACGACGGGAGACTGTAGGAGTGACACCTTTCCCACTTTGCATGGGACAGTCCCTCATCACACATATCTCATGTGACAATACCAGAACTCTCCACCAATCGGGGACACATTTCTAGAGAATCAGGGATAGGTCAAGAAAAATCAGGGACACTTTTACAAAAGTAGTGCTATTAACTTGAAACATTAACAGAATCAGAGCATATGACTTAATACACATATTCTGAGGTAACAGTTACTTATTGTCATTAGTCAGTAAGTGTAATTCACCACCTTTCCTTCAACAGCCACTAATTTTAGGAGGGATTAAGAGGGACAGAGTTAAACTTTCAGTCAAACTCAGGGATGTACCTGACATTCAGGGATGGTTGAGTGGTATGGTCAATACTCTAGCCATTGCAACTGTCCTGATTAGGGGACATTCTCATGTTGTACGTGCCTGTACTTGTTGCTTGTTACAGGTCTTTTATACCTGACATGTCGATATGTCATATGTAGTAGCATAAGCAACTTTACTACTGCTAGACTACGCTTTGATTTGTTCCGATATGTATATTTCTGTACTATGCATGGCTGTAGGTATGTTCTGCCCTGGTACATCTGACATTTCTACAGAGCAGGTTCCACTTTGGCCATTCAGAATGGTGGCGGCCCTATAGACCCTATATGTAAAGCTATCACATGTGTCAAGGCAACACATACCCACAGCCAGTAGTAAACGGACGACTTCCACGGTTTGCATATATTAAGGTTATTCATGTAGCATTATAATTGATAATACTGTTTCCTATTACATGTAGCTGTTACTGATACAACAAATTGATGTCTGACACCACTACACACACTGTATAGCCTCCATTCCCGAACTCACAGGCCATGTGTCATAACTGTCATTTTGCAGGACACAACTGCCCAGACGGGTGTGTCCCTCACAGGCGTAAGGGTGTTGAACCTCTTCTATTATGCTATCATCTACCCGAGGTGGTCAGCAGATTATGCACTTTCCGTCAGTATCAGAACTCACATACCAATGGGTGTGAATGAACACTGTATCAGCAACAATGCATAACACCCTGCGGGACACATTTAGATGATTGGTTCTATTAACCAGAGACATTCACAGTCACAGAGCATATGTATTCATTCACGTTTGTCAAGGTTCATGCTGTTTATGACTCATACATGTTGTCATCTGTCATTACCTGTATTCCGCCACCTGTTCACCTAATATCACCAGTTCTGGAAGTGTTTAGTTGGACTTTGTTACATTCTGATAAATAACTATGGACGTCCATGCTAACCGGGTACATTGCACTGATTCAGTCTCTATGTATTCCTCCGATGGTTTACAGACTATCCGGTAGATGTGCTCTTCAGGTGTGGGAGGTGTAGGTGTATGCTATGCCCACATAGGAATATTAATGACTTCCACTGGGTGGGCCTACTACATTTCTGCCAACTAGCATCTGCACACTTAAGCCCATTAATGCATACCCATGGTCCACCTACCTGGCACCCCTCTACAGCAGTCGTGACAAATACTTACTGCGAGTGCAGCAGGGGTATGAGAACACCCCTACACGTTGCCCACTCTCCCCGTCTTGGGACACATGTCGTACGTTTTGTTAACCCATGTATTATTACACTTGCACAACCTATTGTTCCATGTACACCTACATCCTGCTCATATTAATGTCAGCAGATTCACACGTACCCTGAATTTTTGGGGTCCCACACGGGACACCGTTATCCATGTTTAAAGTGTAGACCTTGCAGAACTCTCCCACTGGTACTTTCCTACTGTTTTGGACAGCGGCAGTGTATTGATCTGTATTTCCTGTCTGTATGTCTGTCCAGCCTAGCTGGGTGATGTGGGGGGGTACAACGTTTATTTATTGGCCCTCCCAGTCACATATGCCCAGACTGTAAATATGTTACCCCTAATTGCTGTGAAGTATACATGTGTATATCTACACTGACATATATATTTTGTTTTGTGTGTATGTGTATATATCAGTACCTGTTGTTTGTGTATATATATCTATCTATATATATCCGTAGTATATCCTTGTGTGTGAATATATATATATATATATATATATATTTATCCGTACAAATATATATGTGTATGTAAATTAATATAGATATATGTATATATACGTTTTTATCTATATATACATCTGTGTGTCCGTTAACCTATACATTTCCCAGACATGGACACTTACACATGCGTATTGGGCTTTATCTCTGCTTCAACAGCATACTATTGCCTTAGTCATTATGACACCGACACTTCACTCCGGTGAACTTGTGCTCAGTATATTGCACGTTATACAGCGGACAGATGTCGCACATTTTCCATGTCTGGGGTGCCGCTGCTAACTGGGATGTGATACAGTGTCATTCAACCTATTACTCTTATGCGCAGCCTATTATTCCTGCTACTATGTTTGTTTCTGCGCACATTCATATTATTACAGTTGATAGGATGTGTGTTTGTGTTACTGTGACTGTACGTCAACATATTGTTGTCTTCGTGTAGTTGCGTCTTTCTGCTTTTCCCGGTTTGGGGTTGTCACAGCAGAACTCCGTTCCACTCATGGGTGGTGTATAGGTTTTATGTGCAGGGCTGCCAGCCCTGATGCACAACGTCTGACAATGATACGCCCATTCACACGTCTCCACGCAAACGACGTTCTATCTGGGAATCGCACCTATGTACTAGCTGACCTCCACGGGCCGCTCCATTGCACCCAGCGCAACATACCCTAGCACTCCTGTGTCCATAATCGCATATCCATAGTTTCTCCTGCACACCCGTGTTGAGTTTCCACTCATAACAGCCATTATACACCTGATATCGCAGCCATGACACACCTTTACACATTGCCCTCTCATGAGCATTGGAGCCCTACACACATTTTGTACCGCCTCGTGTATTTAAAGGCTCACCATCCATTCATATTTGCACACACGTGCCTTTCCTGGTGTTATGGATTACGAACGATTTGCGGGTTACAAGTGTAGGTGGTCGCAACATGTACTACATTCCGTCTGTTTACAATGTTGACGTAGCACTTCAACGATGTTATGGCCACTGGTATAACCCTATTACTCTTATGCGGTGCTCTACTCACACTTGTGCAGCTTTATGTGGCATACGCTGCGAGTACTTCATAATTCCTTACTTGCTCTGGATTCCCTTCAAAACCCTTATGTTTGCTTTCATCTTTCAGCGTTCCTTACACATGTATATATATATATATATATATATATATATATATATATATATATATATATATTAGGTTTGACTTTTGAGCCTTGCCTAAAAAAGGCACTATGGGGGTGGCAAGAGCCTTTGCCAATATCCAAAAGCCCAGTGGTGACAGGTGCAAGCTGTCCCTAGTGAAGCAACGTGGCTTGTCGAGAATGTCATCCCAGGCTGACAGACACTGGATCCCCTTTGAGTGACACCAAAATTTTAGCCAATTGTTAAAATCGATCATTTTGTCTTTGTACTGTGGCATCATTCTAGGTGAGGGTAAGATGCTGCTCAAGGTCAGGGTCATACCAGCCTGGGCTACATGATCAGAGAGCTCCTCTATGTCTCTTTTCATGTAGTCCAGGGAGGTACGTCTCAGGTCATCCACACCAGCATGTACAATGACTGAGTCATATTTGTATTTGCTTTGGAGTGACCTGAGTGCTTGCGTTATGAGTTGGATCCTAGCACCCGACAGGCAGCTCACTGTGACCTTCTCTTTATTCAGCCTGGTGAGCGGGACGTCAGTGTGTCTGACAATAGAGTCACCTATAACAAGAGTATCAGGTGTGTTGTTCAGCCTTAAGGGCTGTGGCTGCTTGGCACACTGACTTTGTGGGTTATGTGTTGTGTGTGTTTTGTTTTGAGGTAGGGTTTGCTTGGATGTCTGCTTTGGAGGTCTCTGTTGCTTTGGTAGATTTTTATTTAGAGCCTCCGAGTATGTTTTTGTGTATTTATGTGTTTGGTTCGCTGATGTGGTGGGACTATGTGATACTGGAATTGTGTTGTGTGAGGTTACCTTCTCCTCCTGACTGGTTACACCAGTTTTGAGATGAGAGAGCTCAGCCTCCAGTTTGGCTAAATAGTTGCATCTCTCACATATATTTGAACCTGTTTGGAGGAGGAGAGGGTTGTCCGTGTACATGAGACAGTTGTAACATTGCCTCAAAATTCCCTGATTCACCAGCTGGACTGGAGAGGAAACCATTGACTGACCTTTGGACATGCTAGAGTAATAGGGAAACTGAATTTAAGACGGACCAATAGAGGACAGGTTAATCGTAGAGAGTATAAGAGTAAGTAGGGCTTATGGTTTAATAGTGCTAACTTGTAGGATTACTTAATTGGACCAGTGAAGGGCCTTAGAATGAGAATATGGTGTTTAAATTGAGAGATAGAGCAGTTCTAAGGGAAAAAGTGAAGAGCAGACTTTGTGGAGCCAGGAATAGTTTAAACCCAATTAGGCGGCACTGCCCGCTGTTGCGCTATGCTCAAAAACGCACAAAAACGCGCAAAAGAGGGTTTTAAGAGAGGAAGATGAAGGAGTTTTGGAATTGACCCAGAATCTCCAATAAAACTACAGTTTCAAGTCAGTAACCACTCCCACAGGGGCAGGGCTCAATGTTTTTCACTGCCACTGATCAACAGAGAGACTTTCCTTTAGCCCAAGCAAAAATGGCCTCACAGAAACTTACAAACAGTTCAAGAACAGCAAGCCTGTAACTGAACTTTTTTACATCTCAGAAAAGTGGGAAAAAAGCAAGATTTTTTTTTGTTTTTTTGTTTTTTCAGAGATAGTAGAGGTTAACAAGTATCAACAAGTTATAACAGGGCAGTAAATGACCCCACACAAGAGTGCTAGGCCAAAGACAGATAAAATGCAAGTTTTGAGAAAAAAACGATTTTAAAAATAAGTGCAAACAGGAAATTCAGTAAACAGCTCTAGGTTGTGCTCTAAATACAGTTACTAATGCAGAAATCAAATTTAACAAGCCAGAAAATGCTCAAAATAGGCGGCTATGCAGAAAAACGTAGCAAATAAACAGAGGAAAAATACTTAAAGTCAGATGTGACAGTTGGTTGATGTACTTATGTGTATGGACCACTGTGATAGTTGGGGACTCGTTTCTACAGTGACAGGGACAATCACGGACACTTCTACCATATTAGTACTATTAACTTGGAATGTGTTGACAGATTCGTAATACTAATAATTTTCTGCAGTTAAATGCGTCTATTACTATTCATTGTTGTAAGTTGTCATTCTCATTCAACACCTTTCCCCAAAGGTCACTGGCTTTGTGAGTGGTTCATAGGTTCATAGATTAGTACTAAGCTAACTGCCCTTGCGAACCATTTTAAGCTTAGCCAATTGTCCCTTGTGAGACTCAAACCCTGCACCTTGTGGTTGCAAGGCAAACACCTTAACCATTAGGACACCCTCCCAACCCTGGCTGGCCAGTTATTGTGTGAATGCTCTGACCATTGGTACCATTGACATTGTCATATGTACAGGTTGGGATGTATTCTGGGGACTAGGGTTGCCACATTTTCAAATGGCCAAGATAGGACATTTTTGGAACACACATCAGATTTTATAAGCTGACACATACCCACGGTCAGTACAAAGGATAGAACTTTACTTATTTGCCTACATAAAAGCCTATTGTTGTAGTGGTTTAGTTGCTTATTCTGTTAATTGTAACATTTAGGTATTTTAGATACTGAAATAATTATTTTCTGCAACTATTACATAACATATGGGACATAATTATGTCCTACAATCCCAGGACATTTGCCCTTTGTAATGTATTTTGTCAGGACACAACTGTCCAAAGAGGGACTGTCCCTCACAAAACAGGACAGATGGTAACCCTACTGTGGACACCAGATTGTTTGGGCCAACACATAGCCACGGTCAGTGCAGGTTTAGAACATTCATTTGTTTCCTAGCTGTGAGCCTTATACCTTTGGCAATTTTGTTGTTTGCCTGTTTATATATGTATTTATATATATGTATGTATATACCTTATATTGTACTATACTTTATAATATTGTACTGTACTATACCATATACTGTTATATACCTTATAATACTGTATTATACATTAGACTGTACTGTATCTTATAGTACTTGACTATACCATATACTATCATATACCTTATATTGAACTATACTTTATAATATTGTACTGTACTATACCATATACTGTTATATACCTTATAATACTGTATTATACATTAGACTGTACTGTATCTTATAGTACTTGACTATACCATATACTATCATATACCTTATATTGAACTATACTTTATAATATTGTACTGTACTATACCATATACTGTTATATACCTTATAATACTGTATTATACATTAGACTATACTGTATCTTATAGTACTTGACTATACCATATACTATCATATACCTTATAATGTACCTTATACTGTACTATACTTTATAATATTGTACTGTACTATATCATAGAAGCTGCGGTACAGTAGTAGCATTGTTTCCTCACAGCAAGAGGTTCTCCTGTTCGATTCACGGCTGGAGTGCCTTCTATGTGAAGTCTGCATGTCGTCTCCGTAGTCGAGTGGCCTCCGAAAGACATGCGTGAATGGGCGCTGAAGGTTGGGCGTCAGGCTGGCAACTCGGCACCATAAAAAAATCTACTACCAGTCATTAGTAGACTGGAGTTCCACTGTGGTGACCCCTAACCGGGAAAAGCCAAAAAGGCAAGCAATAACATTGTATACCTTATAATATATTATACATTATATTGCACTGTATCTTATAGTACTGTATTACCCCATATACTGTCATGTGCCTTATAATGTATTATACCTTATACTGTACTATATCTTATAGTACTGTATTACCCCATATACTGTCATGTGCCTTATAATGTATTATACCTTATACTGTACTGTATCTTATAGTACTGTACTACCCCATATACTGTCATGTGCCTTATAATGTATTATACCTTATACTGTACTGTATCTTATAGTACTGTATTACCCCATATACTGTCATGTGCCTTGTAATGTATTATACCTTATACTGTACTGTATCTTATAGTACTGTATTACCCCATATACTGTCATGTGCCTTGTAATGTATTATACCTTATACTGTACTGTATCTTATAGTACTGTACTACCCCATATACTGTCATGTGCCTTATAATGTATTATACCTTATACTGTACTGTATCTTATAGTACTGTATTACCCCATATACTGTCATGTGCCTTGTAATGTATTATACCTTATACTGTACTGTATCTTATAGTACTGTACTATCCCATATACTGTCATGTGCCTTATAATGTATTATACCTTATACTGTACTGTATCTTATAGTACTGTACTACCCCATATACTGTCATGTGCCTTATAATGTATTATACCTTATACTGTACTGTATCTTATAGTACTGTATTACCCCATATACTGTCATGTGCCTTGTAATGTATTATACCTTATACTGTACTGTATCTTATAGTACTGTATTACCCCATATACTGTCATGTGCCTTGTAATGTATTATACCTTATACTGTACTGTATCTTATAGTACTGTACTATCCCATATACTGTCATGTGCCTTATAATGTATTATACCTTATACTGTACTGTATCTTATAGTACTGATACTGTCATATACCTTATAATGTACTATACCTAATACTGCACTGTATCTTCTAGTACTATACTATACCATATACCATATACTGCTGCATACCCTATAATGTATTATACCTTATACTGTCCTGTATCTTATAGTACTATACTATACCATATACTGCTGTATACCTTATAATGTATTATACCTTATTCTGTATTGTATCTTATAGTACTATACTATACCATATACCGTTGTATATCTCATAATGTACAATACCTTATTCTGTATTGTATTTTATAGTACTGTACTATTACCATATACTGTCGTATACCTTATAACTTATACTGTACTACACTTTGTAATACTGTACTCTACTATACCATATACTGTCATATACCTAATACTGCACTGTATTTTCTAGTACTATACTATGAAGGTGAAGAAGAGAGCACAGGCAGGGTGGAGTGGGTGGAGAAAAGTGTCAAGAGTGATTTGGGGCAGACAAGTACCAGTAAGAGTGAAAGGGAAGGTCTACAAGAGGGTAGTGACACCAGCTATGTTATATGGGTTGGAGACAGTGGCACTGACAAAAAGGCAGGAGTTAGAGCTGGATGTGGCAGAGTTAAAGATGTTAAGATTTGCACTGGGTGTGACGAGGGTGGACAGGATTAGGAATAAGTATGTTAGAGGGTCAACCCAGGTTGGAAGGTTTGGAGACAAAGCCAGAGAGGTAAGATTACATTGGTGTGGACATGTACTGAGGAGGGATGCTGAGTATATTGGGAAAAAGATGCTAAGGATGAAGCTACCAGGTAACAGGAAAAGAAGAAGGCCTAAGATAAGGTTTATGGAAGTGGTGAGAGAGGACATGCAGGCGGATGGTGTGACAGAGCAAGATTCAGAGGACAGGAAGAAATGGAAACAGATGACCTGCTGTGGCGACCCCTAACGGGAACAGCCAAAAGAAGATGATGATCTTCTAGTACAATACTATACCATATACTGCTGTATATCTTATAATGTATTATACCTTATACTGTACTGTATCTTCTAGTACTATACTATACCATATACCATATACTGCTGTATACCTTATACTGTATTATACCTTATACTGTACTGCAGCTTACAGTACTGATACTATCATGTACCTTATAATGTACTATACCTAATACTGCACTGTATCTTCTAGTACTATACTATACCATATACCATATACTGCTGTATACCCTATAATGTATTATACCTTATACTGTCCTGTATCTTATAGTACTGTACTATACCATATATCGTCATGTACCTTATAATGTACTATACCTAATACTGCACAGTATCTTCTAGTACTATACTATACCATATACCATATACTGCTGTATACCCTATAATGTATTATACCTTATACTGTCCTGTATCTTATAGTACTGTACCATACCATATACTGTTGTATACCTTATTATGTATGATACCTTATTCTGTATTGTATATTCTAGTACTATACTATACCATATACTGCTGTATACTTTATAATGTATTATACCTTATACTGTCCTGTATCTTATAGTACTGTACCATACCATATACTGTTGTATACCTTATTATGTATGATACCTTATTCTGTATTGTATCTTATAGTACTGTACTATACCATACACTGTTGTATACCTTATAATGTATGATACCTTATTCTGTATTGTATTTTATAGTATTGTGCTATACCATACACTGTCGTATATCTTATAATGTACTATAACGTATACTGTTATAGCTGTTCATTTCAATCTATTGTGGACATTGAGACTTTATCAACCTTCTGATCGTGCCTGATTTTTGTGTTTTGCTTGTGGGTTCGTGGTTATTTCAGGCACCTTGCCTCATTTTTTATTGTGGTTATTTGTCTTACGGAGGTCCTGGAGGTTGGAGACAGCTCCCCAACTAGGGAAGCACAAAAAAGTGATATTTATCATGGCAGATTGTCGCGAGTTGTAGGACAGCTTACTAAATTGATTCAAATGATGTCAGCATGCTCGCAAGGTGGGGCTGGTGAGTTTACTCCTATTTTGGGCTCCCTGGCTTTGGGACGCATTTCAGGAGTTATGCCTTCTCTGCCCTGTAACCAGGAATCTTTAAAACAAAAAGGATACACCAAGGCAGGGAAGCAGATAGAATCCAATTTATTGTAAGCGCTTTTGTCTTGGATAATACCAAGACTTCATCAGACAAAAAAGTAACAGCCATAACCCATTTTTAAAAATAGCCCCAGGTCTGACATCGGTTCCTCAATAAACATTTAAAGAGGTTATTATAAAACCCATACATTACAACCCTGTTCAAAGCATGTACATACAGAAAACCATGTAAAACAACACATGTAAATAAATACATTTTTGTAAAAACATATGAATAAAAATCTAAAAAAAGCCCTTACCAACAAAATGATCTCAATAAAGCCTTTAATTTTAAGTCACAACCAATAGAGGCAAGCTCATTTAATCCAGGCCATCCAACAGCTTTTAAACGGAGGATCTAGAATAATTCTTTTTCCTTCAATTTCAGTTGCCGTGGACCTCCCCTCACATTGGGTTTAATTTGTTCAATGACTATGAATTTAAAATAATGTTCTGGGAATTCATGAATGTGCCTAAACAATGCATTTGTCAGTTTTTTCTTTTAAATGTCATAACAATGTTCATAAATGTGGGTTCTGAGTTTCCGCTCAGTCTTTCCTATATAGAAAGCCGGGCAATTCTGGCACAAAGCCCCATACACAACACCAGTACTATTACAATTATATTTAGCACGAATGTGTAAAAAATATCCATTTAAACAAAAAAGTTCTCCAGTGTTAATGTGTGTACAATAGCTACAGAACCCGCACCTAGACATCTGCTGAACTCTCAATGGTCTTTCCAACAAACTTTTTAAATTATTCCCCTTCCTATAAACAATCAGGGGGTTTTGACTAATTTTTGGTCTAAAACTACTATCTTCCATCAAGATAGACCAATTCTTAAATAACAAACAAGCACAATAAATACAAACTAGAAAACCTTGTAAAAGGCCAAAACGGAACACTATAAGAGCAGACTTGAATAAAACAGCTTTTATTATACAAGTAAAAGTGAGCGCTTTCGGCAAAATAAATGAATGTAAAAAGTTAATGAATATGTTTAAATCAAGAGGATACCCTGCTGCTCTGATTTCAAGTATTATAACAGAAGTGTCTCTTAAAAGAGACGAAGGTCATTTTTTCCCTTTATTACCCGGTCAGGATAGTAATAATAGTCCTAATGTTTACCAAGATAGTTCCTGTACAAGTGGAGGTGTTATGGCTAAAGTGCATGCTAAGGACAACTATTGTACTAGCTTCTTGTATACATTTTCATTAGACTACAAGAAAATAAAAGAAATTATTAATAAGAATTGGGACATTATTAAAATGATAGAAATTTAGTCGCTCTTTTAGGTGATAGGCCTAAAATAACTTACAGGAGAGGGGACAATCTTAAAACTATATTAGAGAGGTCCAAGAATAAGCAACATTCAAATAGACCAAAGGGTATGTTTAAGTGTGGTTCATGTGCACAATGCAAGCACATTAAAGTTGGGAACCACTTTTGTATTAACGGCAAGGAATACAAAGTGAATTATCGCTTTAACAGTGAAACTAAAATTGTCACATATGCGGCTTTGTGTAATCTTTGCAAAGCATTTTACATCGGCAAGACCGAGCGTAAGTTAAAGACCAGAATTTATGAGCACCAGTATGCTATTGCAAAGAAGGATGTCACAAATGCCTTAGCAAGGCACATTATGGAAAATAGTGATCATAAGTTTTGCTTTGTTATTCTACAACAAAGAAATCCTGACACAAGAGGAGGACCATGGCAAATTCGTCTTGAAATTGACGAATTGCTATGGCAAATACGTACTAGAGAGCACGTTATGCCAGGTATAAACGAAGCACTCTCCATAAAATGTGTTCTGAAGTGGCTTTCTTACAACAGGTAGCTTGGTGATTTATAAAATCTAACAGATACCTTAGGCATAAACACATTTTCCGGTAAAACAGTTCATTTTACTATGATGCAACTAGTATTGTTTTTATTTAGTTTAAATTGAATTAAAGACAGGTACAAAACCAGTAGGTATTATTTTATTTTATTATATAAATATGAAATATAAAGAATAAAAGATAAAAAATAATTTCAAATTGACTGACATTATTTATTTTTGACACGTGTCAGTCAACAAGCAGTCAGGTTTAGGAGCGTAGGAGTTTACAGGTTCTGTTGATCAAATAGCGGGATAGCTCGCTATTATTACGCAACTTGTCCTACATTATCATATTATGTTTTTTCAGATGCGTTAGTGATTGATGCCTATGAGAACGTCATTGTTTTAATACTAACATGTCTAAGTACTTGTTAATAGTTAAACTTACAAATATGTATGTGTTTTATTTTGTTAAGTACATCTAACTGGGTATTAGACCTTTATGAAACCACTAATTGTATATATAGTATTGTATCTAACAATGACTTTACAAGCATTACTTTTTTAAGGTTGCCATGGTAATATTTAATTAAATAATGCAACCTTTTCGGATTGGACAATGCAATGACATCATTTGTTTAAAATAAGTCCTATTTCAACATCTTGCTGTTTGTCTGATGAAGGCTTAATATTTATTTTGCCGAAAGCGCTCACTTTTACTTGTATAATAAAAGCTGTTTTATTCAAGTCTGCTCTTATAGTGTTCCGTTTTGGCCTTTTACAATTCTTAAATAAGATATCTTGTATTGCATATGAGTCCACAGTATACATAGTAATATAGGATAATCTAAAATTCCTTTCTCCAAAAATTTCATAATTCACTACGGTATGCACTGAAGTCATGGTATTGCTATCATTCATATTTTTAACCCTCAAAATAGGACTATAAAAAAACAGAAGAACATTTATTAATAACTTCCAATTTAATATCACCCACAAAGTCCACAGGATAATCCCTCCTAATAAACATTTCTTCCAACAATGAGCATTCATTCAAAAAATCTTCAAAAGTAGATATCATATGGGCAGCTCTCACGAATTGCCCCTTTACCACAGCTTTTTTATGGGTCCTAGGGTGACAGCTGGAGAAATGGAGAAAGGAATTAGAATAAGTTGGTTTCCTATATATAGTGGACACATATCAACTATTTGCCCGATCTTTCATTAATTGGAAATCTAAGTAATTAATAGTTTCAAAATCCACAACATGAGTGAATTCAAGAAACGTAGTGGATGAATTAATAAAATCCATAAATTCATTAAATCCAGTCATATCCCCCTTCCAAATGACAAACAAATCATCAAGGTATCTGACATACAAAACACAATGTTCAAATAAGGAGTGATTAAACACAAATCGGTGTTCCCATTCACACATTATAATATTCGCATACAAAGGCCCACAAGCCGCCCCCATAGCTACCCCACAGTTCTGTAAGAATAGTTGCTCATCAAATATAATAAAATTATTCCTAAGAACAAGTTCCAAAAATTCAGTATATAAATTTACATGATCCTGTACTAGCCCTTTACAAACTAAGTACTCCTGGAACCAGTCCAACCCCACATCATGTAGAGTACAAAAAAACAAGTCTTTAACATCTATCGTAACAAAAACATAATTAGGATCCGAAGACATTTTATCACATTTTGCCAAAAAATCCCAAGAATCAATACATATATGTTCGTCTTGTTTTAAAAGACTTTTCAATTTACAATTACAATAAATTGGATTCTATCTGCTTCACTGCCTTGGTGTATCCTTTTTGTTTTAAAGTGTTTGTTCTTCAGTTTTGTGAGCAGTTTGTGAATTGTTACACCAATGGCTTCGGGGAGTGGATTGTCTTCTTTGGATTTGTTTTTGGACAATGAAGTCTCTAATTCTAACAAAAAACAAGGGGAACTCACTATTCTTATCCAACAGTTAACTAAAAAGGTGGATGGTCTGGCTGCAGAAGTGCAACAGAGATTTTCTGGGATACCAGGAGGTTCGATTCTCAGTGTAAGCAGTTCCAATGGTTCTATTGCCCCTGGACAAGGTAATGCTGTTACTAATTCCGTGACTTTGCCTAATAATTTACCTGGTGGTGTTAATTTGCAAGAATGGCTACAGCAAGCGGTTTTGTTTTCTCAGTCCACACAGCCAACAGTTAACAGAACCTTAAAAAAATAGCCTTGACTTGTATTATGAGAAATTGCTGAAAGTTCGTAAACTACAAGCCGAGAATGCTTATCTTATGGAATGTATAAAGCGTAATCAAGTCCCTAAAGGGTTGCGACTTTGGAGATTTCCGATAGGACTCATTAGAGATTCTCCATTACATTGTGAACTCTTGGCTCTCTTTGATCGACATGGCTGTGAATATATGGAGGTTTTGGTCAAGAATAATAGTAAAATAGTGGATGACTTGATTCAAGAGATTAAAGACTTGGACAGTTATTACTATGGATCTATTATTTCAACAATACCAAGTGGAATATAATCATATTTTTAAAAGCATTGATCAGCATGTCAATAATATTAGAATACGTAAATCAAAGAAACTTGAGAGAGATGCCCATGATTATCTTTTTAAAAAAGCATATCCACTCCCTCCAAATTCACAAGGGTGGGGCCAGAGGTTGTTTAATTCTACTCCCTGTGAAACAGATCATGAGGAAAACATTAATACTGATGAAGGGGTGGAACAGGCAGTGCACGCCCCTTTAGATCAGAATGTTTTACGTCGATCCGTATGGATAAGGGAGAGTGAACAGGATTATGGCCGTGATGCGAATTTAAACTACAGGAAGGACTGGCAGAACCACCTGAATTATCAGCAACCCAGAGTTTCGGGGCAGAAAGTGTATCAGAACCTGAACCAACGGTGACTATAGAATATGTTGACAATAATCTCTCTTTGGTGAGTTCTTTTGGCTCTACCCCAGTTCATTTGTTCTCAGATATAACGTCTTTGGACGATGATTCTGATTCTAGTGTTGGATTTGGAAATATCAGCAGTTGCGCTACTAACATTAACATTTTATCAAGCCCGCCAAACATTATCTTTAATAGCACAAATGACTTTAAAGTTTTTAACTATAGTAGCTGTGATTTCTCAACAGATATTGCGAATGTGTTTTTCAAGGGCTTTTCATTTGTTCCACAAGTTAGAGCGGACATTGTAACAATTTTATTGGATTTAAAACTTTTTATTCGGAAGCTTAATTTAAAGCTGTTGTTTAATAATTGTGAATCTGTTGACAAGGGGCCTTTTTGGGTCTCCAGTGTTTGCAACCCCCCTCTGCACCCTACGCTGGTATTTTTTGAAAAGGTGTGTGAATTTGATTTGAAATTTCTCTTACAAGAGAGAGATAGGAAGGTGTCTTATTGGAATAGTGAAGAATATAAATTGATCAATTCTGTTAGACAATTACCAGTGAGGGTTATTCAGCCAGACAAGGGTGGGGGTGCTTTAATTATGAATTACCATGATTATATTGAGAGAATGCATACAATTCTTTTTAGTGATAGGTATAGACAAGTATCCAGGAATGAGCTAAATGTAGCATATGCCAGAATTTCAGTTCAACCCAGTGATATGTTATTAGAGCAGCGTATTACATTGGATGAATTTACATTTTTAAAGGTTCAATTTCCAGTTATTCCTACCATTTTCGGCCTGCCAAAATTACATAAAGATTTAAATAATCCCCCCATGTGCCCCATTGTTGATGCTCGTAATTCTATTACATCTGCTATATCAGTATTTTTAGATAAAAAATTTGAAAAGTCTTTTAAAACAAGAAGAACATCTATGTATTGATTCTTGGGATTTTTTGGCAAAATGTGATAAAATGTCATGTGATCCTAATTATGTTTTTGTTACGCTAGATGTTAAAGATTTGTTTTCTTGTATTCTACATGATGTGGGGTTGGACTGGTTCCAGGAGTACTTGGTTCGCAAAGGGCTAGTACAGGATCATGTAAATTTATATAATGAATTGTTGGAACTTGTTCTTAGGAATAATTTTATTATATTTGATGAGCAACTATTCTTACAGAACAGTGGGGTAGCTATGGGAGCGGCTCGTGGGCCTTTGTATGCGAATATTATAATGTGTGAATGGGAACACCGATGTATGTTTAATCACCCCTTATTTGAACATTGTGTTTTGTATGTCAGATACCTTGATGATTTGCTTCTCATTTGGAAGGGGGATATGACTGGATTTAATGAATTTATGGATTTTATTAATTCATCCACTACGTTTCTTGAATTCACTCATGTTGTGGATTTTGAAACTATTAATTACTTAGATGTCCAATTAATAAAAGATCGGGCAAATAGTAGATATGTGTCCACTATATATAGGAAATCAACTTATTCTAAATCCTTTCTCCATTTCTCCAGCTGTCACCCTAGGACCCATAAAAAAGCTGTGGTAAAGGGGCAATTCGTGAGGGCTGCCCATATGACATCTACTTTTGAAGATTTTTTTGAATAAATGCTCATTGTTGGAAGAAATGTTTATTAGGAGGGATTATCCTGTGGACTTTGTAGGTGATATTAAATTGGAAGTTATTAATAAACGTTCTTCTGGTTTTTACAGTCCTATTTTGAGGGTTAAAAATATGAATGATAGCAATACCATGACTTCAGTGCATACCGTAGTGAATTCTGAAATTTGTGGAGAAAGAATTTTAGATTATCCTATATTACTACGTATACTGTGGACTCATATGCAGTACAAGATATCTTATTTAAGAATTAGTCTATCTTGATGGAAGATAGTAGTTTTAGACCAAAAATTAGTCAAAACCCCCTGATTGTTTATAGGAAGGGGAATAATTTAAAAAGTTTGTTGGAAAGACCGTTGAGACATGAAGCTGATGAACAAATGGTTCGGCAGATGTCTAGGTGCGGGTTCTGTAGCTATTGTACACACATTAACACTGGAGAACTTTTTTGTTTAAATGGATATTTTTTACACATTCGTGGTAAATATAATTGTAATAGTACTGGTGTTGTGTATGGGGCTTTGTGCCAGAATTGCCCGGCTTTCTATATAGGAAAGACCGAGCGGAAACTCAGAACCCACATTTATGAACATTGCTATGACATTAAAAAGTAAAAACTGACAAATGTGTTGTTTAGGCACATTTATGAATTCCCAGAATATTATTTTAAATTTATAGTCATTGAACAAATTATACCCAATGTAAGGGGGAGGTCTATGGCAACTGAAATTGGAGGAAAAATAATTATTCTAGATCCTCCTTTAAAAGCTGTTGGATGGCCTAGATTAAATGAGCTTTCCTCTAATGGTTGTGTCTTAAAATTAAAGGCTTTACTGAGATCATTTTGTTGGTAAGGGCTTTTTTTAGATCTTTATTCATATGTTTTTACAAAAATGTATATATTTACATGTGTTGTTTTACATGGTTTTTTGTATGTACATGCTTTAAACAGGGTTGTAATGTATGGGTTTTATAATGACTTATCTCTTTAAATGTTAATTGAGGATCTGATGTCAGACCTGGGGCTATTTTTAAAAATGGGTTGTGGTTGTTACTTGTTTGTCTGATGAAGTCTTGGTATTATCCAAGATGAAAGCACTTACAATAAATTGGATTCTATCTGCTTCCCTGCCTTGGTGTATCCTTTTTGTTTTAAAGTGTTTGTTCTTCAGTTTTGTAACCAGGAAGCTTTATTGAACATCGGGCAGTCTAGCAGACGAGAAGAGGATGTGACATCATTTCAACCACCTAAACCACCTAGAGAAGCGAGAGCCGGTTTCCTGAAGGGAAACGGAGTTAATATTAAGCCCGCCAGTGGATTTCTCTCCAATGGGGATGGCCCAGATGTTAATTTAGGATCTGGTCAATGAAACTACATGTCCTGTGACTGTGCATCTAGGAATGCGGAGTCTTCTATGGAAAATGGACATTCTACTATGATAGACGGTTGGGTTAATCCTGATTCTATGCTCAACTGGTTAAATCTTCATAGTTCATTCTCGAACTATTCAGGTACTGTTACCAAAGTACTGGGGAACAATGTGCATGGAGGGACTGAAACAGACTTGACCTATGGCATTAATGTTAACAAGCTTACCGATTTAATCTCGAAGTATAAATCTTTACGGAATGATAACAGTTACTTGAAAGAATATATTTCTATGGGCATTGTGCCCAAAGGGCTACAGATGTATAATTTCCAAACAACGTAGTGGAGGGTTCTACCTTCCATGAAGAATTGTTATAAATCTTTGTCCATAGTGGGCATGATGTTATGAGGGCCATTATTAGGGAAAATGAGAGGCAGATGCACAAATTGTACCAGGGGGTTGAGAACCGCAACCAATGACAATGTTCACAGTTGAAGAGGAAAAAAGGAAATATTTGATTAAGAAACAGGTGGAGCATAAATGTTGTATGATTTACAAAATAAAGTGTGGTAAAAGTGATAGGGAGCTTTTGTAATATCACCAGAAATGGGTTTACCCCTTTCCCAGAAAAGACCCTTACCCACGGCGGGGGTATTTGGGGGAACGTGGCCAAAATAGAAGTTATGACATACAGGTGCACGATACTCAAAACGCATGGGGGGTGAGTACGGGCAGTATGATTCTAGAGCATCTATGGGCCCACATCAGGGTATCCCTGACACTTTGGATTTTCCAGAATTAAGGAGGTCAGATAGACTGAGGCACAAAACCCCTGTCCAATATTTTCAGAGAGGTCCCCCAAACAGCAGGAGATACTAGAGGAAGCAGCTGGACCAGGGGATATGAGACAGAGGAAGATCTTATAGTGGAATAGTGGCGTGGAAATTTCTGTTAAACACGCTGAATTATTCTCTATAGGCTTTAAATTCATTCCTACTAGTAAGGGTCGAACTGCCAATGTACTCATTGATCTAAAAATGTTCTTGAGGAAAACAAAACCTAGACATTTTGCTTCAAGGGAACAAATGGAAACCTATAGCCCAAGAAGTTAAAAAGGTTAGTACCATTAACCCACCCATGCATCCCCAGTTGAAAAATTTTGAGATTCAAGTGGAAAGGGAGATTAGGAACAGTATTGACTCCTGGAAAGAAATGTTGGCATAACCTTAGCAAGGAGGAATTTAATTTGATTAAATCCCTCAAGGAGAATCAGTATGTTAGGGTTATGCAACCAGACAAGGGGGGAGGGGGGTATTTATGGGCAACATCTTGTATACCACCAAGATGCTAGAAATGTTAAATGATACATCTAGGTATATTAGGGGATCTAGGAATGAAATTAATTTGGCATATCGCAAAACTGATTTTGCCTTAAAGGACATGTTACAGGATGATCTCAATCAGGACACTTTTAGGTATCTTAATATAGAAAAGCCTAAAATACCCTCCATCTTTGGGATACCCAAGGTGCATAAAAACCTTGAGGATCCCCCCATGAGACCAATTGTGGTGGCTAATGGGTTCAAAACCCACCCCCTGGCTAAATACTTGGACCTGAAGTTAAAGAATATTTGGACTAGTGCAGGACTCATGGGATTTTTTAAGAAGCATTAAGAAGAATTGTATTCTGATTCATTTATTTTTGTAACATTAGATATACAAGATCTATTTAATGTGATCCTACATAAAGTTGGTATGGAATGGTTCCAAGAGGCAATTAATAAATATAGGAATTTGGATCATAATACTTTTTTAGTATACACAGAATTAATGGACCTAGTTTTGGGGTACAACTTGTTTTTTGAAGGTGAGTTTTTCAAGCAGATCCAGGGGATAGCGATGGGGGCATGTTGTTGGCTACACCAATATTGTACTCATAGTTTGGGAAAAGAAGTTTGTTTTTCACTCAGAGTATGCCCAGTATTGGATCTATTATAAATGGTACCTTGATGACATTTGTCTTTTCTGGGTAGGAACTGAAGTCAAACTTATGGAATTCATACAATATTTAAATCAAACTATTGAGTTTTTAAGGTTCAGTCATCACATTTCCTATCACAAGATGAATTTTTTGGATGTTATTATAAAAAAGATGCAGAATTGCAGGAATTTGAATCAGTTGTGTACAGGAAGGACATCTTTTCTAACTCTTACTTGTATTTCACTAACTCACATCCTTTTAAACAGAAGAAAAGTATTCTAAAGGGCCAATTCATTCATAGCTGTAGAATGACTCCTAATGTTCTGGATTATGAGCGTAAAAGTGTTAAAGTAAGAGATATGTTCCTTGCCAGAAAATATCCTAGGGTCTCAGTTGAAGAGGTCGTGGCAGAGGTGAAGGAAGGAAGAGCTGGCAGATTCAGCCTCATTTTAGGTTGTGACAGGGTGGATACACACTCTGGACAGAATCACCCATACTAATCCCACACAGAATCAGATTACCGGTGACTGAGGGGAAGGCTCATTCAGCAGAAACTTTGTTATGTATTACAACCAGGACACCCTTACTATTAGAGACATTATTTTTAAACATTGGGACAAGTTTGGTTGCTACTCCGAATTGGAGGTGCTGTTCAGAACTCCACTAAGGTTTACATACAAAAATTATAGGAATTTGAAGGAACTCCTGTAAAGGAACAAGAAGCCGGCCCACAGGAAAAGATTATATACTTATAAATGTGGAGCATGTGCACAGTGTCCATATATATACTAAATCAAGAATCTGTATGTATTCTTGATAGAGACCAAATGATCAAGGCTAATAGTTCTTCCAACTGCTGCAATGAAGGAGTGATTTATTTGGCTATTTGTAAACAATGCACAGCATTTTATGTGGGAAAAACTACTAGTAGATTGAAAAGAAGGATCTATGAGCACCTTAATGCTGTTAGAATGCAAGATCATAACAATGCACTTTATAAACATTCTTTATTGTGCATCCAGGCCAGATGGTTTTTTTTTGTCCTGGAGAAGGTAGAGCAGAATCCGATGGGAGGTCCCTGGGAAACTAGAATTGAGGTTAGGGAGGTATATTGGCAACTGATATTAGAGGCCAATAGGTAACTAGGGCTCAATGAACACTTATCCATTGCACCTATCCTTAGAATGAGAGCTGCCAAATTGTAAACTGGAGGTGAGATTTCTCACCACTGGGTGGCAGGATTGTATTATTTTAGATTGATTTGTTTAAGTATATTATATAAATACTAAAGTTTTCTATTTATACTATTTTAATACATTTAAGTGTTATTTATGTGTTATATATTAAAGACATATATTTATATACATATATTAGTTTATTAGCATTTGAATATGAATTTTAAAAATGTTAAATGTTTTAGCTTTTGTTCAGGGGTTAGGTCTGACTTGTTCTTATTTTTACTTATTTTTACTTGGGGTTGAATTAATTGTGCTATTATATTATAATGTTATTAAACAATTATTCAATTTAAGGGAATATAGGGGTATAAAAAGGAAATTAACAGCTTGCTACACATTTCCTTACATCTGCTGAAGTCCTTGTTGGATGAAAACGCTGTGGAGACTGTTGCGTTAATGTGTATTCAGTGAATAAACAGCCGTTCATTTCGATCTATTGTGGACACTGAGACTTTGTCATCCTTCTGGTGGTGCCTGATTTTTGTGGTTTGCTTGTTGGTTCATGGTTATTTCATGCACCTTGCCTCATTTTTTATCGTAGTTATAACTTATACTGTACTACACTTTATAATACTGTACTCTACTATACCATATTCTGTCGTATACCTTATAATGTACTATAACTTATACTGTACTGCACTTTATAATACTGTACTATACTATACCATATACTGTCATATACCTTATAATGTATTACACCTTATATTGTACTGTATCTTATAGCACTGTACCATACCATATACTGTTGTATACCTTATAGTGTACCATACCTTATTCTGTATTGTATTTTATAGTACTGTACCATACCATATACTATCATATATTTTATAATGTACTATAAGATTCAGTACAGTATAAGGTATAGTACAATATCATACCATATACTGTTGTATACCTTACAATGCACGATACCTTATTCTGTACTGTATTTTCTAGTAACGTACTATACTATATACTGTCATATACCTTATAATGTATTATACCTAATAGTGTACTGCATTTTAGCATCTATATTACCTTATCGTACGATGAAAATAGCGAAATATCTAAACTACAAAATATCGAACATACGGAACAGCAAACATTTTCCCAGGAAAAAGAATTCGCTACTCCGCAAAAAAAAAAAAAAAAAACTTAAACACAAACATAAGTGTGGGGCTTCGCCCCCCACACATCCCCTACTTAAATATACCAACTGCGACATTGCACCATAGTGGAGGAAATGGCAAAGTCCTGAAGATGGCCCACTGATTTTTTCCCTGGGAAAAAATTCAATGTTCCGTGTCTTTGCTATTTTGCCATTTCGACAGTATCGGATCAACTAAATAGCTTTCGCTATTTAGTCCATTCGATATGCTAATATAGACCCATATTTTATAGTACTGTACCATACCATATACTGTCATATACCTTATAATGTACTATACCTTATACTGTACTGTATCTTATATTATACAATGACTACCCCATTAATATTAAAAAACATGCACGCTGATTCACCAGCATGCCCATTGTAAATACCACAATATACCAATGGAAAAAAGGTCCGGTCACCTGGACTTTTTTCCATTGGTATAAAGTCTTCAAAACATTTGTTTTTTAAACAAATACAAAAAAAAAAAAAAAAAGGAGCAACTGAGACTTTCTTTTCTCCGTTGCTTCCATTTCTAAGTATTGATGTACTGGGTATGCGTGGGACACAAGTCCCATACGCATGCTCAGTACACCAAAACAAGGAAGCTGTGTACCACAACCAGTGGAAGAACAGTAATGCACCGTTATACAAACATATTATTTAAGAAAAGTAAGTAAGTATTTTTTTCTTAAATAATGTCATTGTATAATAGCAATAACCAACTCCATGGTTGTGGTATATTGAAATTTACCCACGGTTGGCTTTATTTAATCACTCGGGCTTCTCCCTCATGATTAAACCATAACAGCCATGGGTAAATCTTCAATATACCACATTGCTTTAGTACTGTACTATGCCATATACTATGCCATATACTGTCATATACCTTATTATGTATTATACCTTATATTGTACAGTATCTTATAGTACTGTACTATACCATATAGTGTCATATACATTATAATGTGCTATACCTTATACTGGACTATATCGTATAGTACTATACCATACCATACACTGTAGTATACCTTATAATGCACAATACCTTATTCTGTATTGTATCTTATAGTACTATACTATACCATATACTGTCGTATACCTCATAATGTACAGTACCTTACTCTATATTGTATTTTATAGTACTGTACTATACCATATACTGTTGTATACCTTATAATGAACTATACCTTATAGCTTTTTTGCATCTTATAGTACTGTACTATACTGTATACTATACTGTTCCTTATAATACTGCACTATACCATATACTGTTGCATACCTTATAATGTACTATTTTCTACTGTACTGTATCTTATAGTGCTATACCATACCATATACTGCCATATACCTTATAATGTGCTGTATCATATACTGTACTCTACCTAATACTGCAGTATACCTTATACTGTACTGTATCTTATAGTACCATATACTGTCTTATACCTTATAATGTACTATACCTTATAGTGTACTGTACCTTACAATACTGTACTGTATACTTTACTGTTTCTTATAGTACTGTACTATACCATATACTGTTGTATACCTTACAGTGTAATATATCTTCTACTGTACTGTATCTTATAGTAGTATACCATATCATATACTGTTGCATACCTTAGAATCTATTTTCCTAATACTGTACTGTTTCTTATAGTACTGTACTATAGCATATACTGACCTACTCCAAATAATACTATAGTATACCTTATACTGTACTGTATCTTATAGTACTGCACTATACCATATACTTTCATGGATCTAGGACGTTTGATCAACAGATCAAATGTCCGAATCCATAACCACCGAACACACTTTAATGAAAGCTCTTTCATGGAAAAAGCGCTTTCGTTAAAGTGTGTTAATAAAATAAAAAAAATTACTACGTTAATATGTGCCCCCCACACCCCCCTACTTTAATATTCTCCCAATGAGATTGAACTACAGTGGGGAAAAGGGAATTTTCCCTTATCTGCACAGTAATACAGCCTCAGCAACACGCATACTTACACAAAAGTGCTTCTTCGGTGAAAAGCACTTTTGCGTAAGTATGCTCGCTCTTAAGGGATTTGGTCATTTAATCTTATAATCAAACGTCCTAGATCCTCTGTCATATACCTTATTGTATTACACCTTATACTGTACTGTATCTTATAGTACTGTACTATACCATATACTGTTGTATACCTTATGTGCTATGCTTTCTACTGTACTGTATACCTTATAATGTACTATACCTTATACTATACTGTTTCTTATACTACTGAACTATACCATACACTGTTGTATACCTTATAATGTACTATACATTCTACTGTAATGTATCTTATAATACTATACCATACTATACCATACCATATACTGTCATATACCTTATAATGCTCTGTACCCTATACATTACTGTACCTGATACTGCACTGTATCTTATAGTACCATATACTGTCTTATACCTTATAATGCAGTGTACCTTATAGTGTACTGCACCTTACAGTACTGTACTATATCATATGCTGTCCTATACCTTATAATGTACTACAACTTATACTGTGCTGTACCTTACAATACTGTACTACACCTTATAATGTACTGTATTTTATAATAGTATATTATACAATATACTGTCCTGTACCTTACAATGCTGCTCTATGCCTTATACTGTACTGTTTCTTATAGTACTGTACTATAACATATACTGTTGTATACCTTAAAATGTAATATATCTTCTACTGTACTGTATCTTATAGTAGTATACCATACCATATACTGTTGCATACCTTAGAATGTACTATACCTTATACTATACTGTTTCTTATAGTACTGTACTATACCATATACTGATCTAATCCATATAATACTATAGTTTACCTTATACTGTACTGTATCTTATAGTACTGTAGTACACCATATACTGCCATATACATTATAATGTACTATACCTTATATTGTACTTTATCTTATAGTACTGTACTATACCATACACTGTCATATACCTTATGTACTATACCTTATACTGTACTGTTTCCTATAGTACTGTACTATACCATATACTGTCATATACTTTATAAAGTACTATACCTTATACTGTCCTGTATCTTATAGTACTGTACTATACTATATACTGTCACATACCATATTGTATTACACCTTATACTGTACTGTGTTTTATAGTAGTATATTATACGATATACTGTCCTGTACTTTACAGTGCTGTGCTATGTCTTAAACTGTACTGTTTCTTATAGTACTGTACTATACCATATACTGTTGTATACCTTAAAATGCAATATATCTTCTACTGTACTATATCTTATAGTAGTATACCATATCATATACTGTTGCATACCTTAGAATGTACTATACCTTATACTATACTGTTTCTTATAGTACTGTACTATACCATATACTGACCTACTCCATATAATACTGTAGTATACCTTATACTGTACTGTATCTTATAGTACTGCAGTATACTATATACTGTCATATACATTATAATGTACTATACCTGATATTGTACTTTATACTACTGTACTATGCCATATACTGTCATATACCTTATGTACTATACCTTATACTGTACTGTTTCTTATAGTACTGTACTATACCATATATTGATCTATACCTTAAAGTACTGTACTATACCTTATACTGTACTATGTCTTATAGTACTATACACCACCATATACTGTTGTATATCTTATAATGTACTGTACCCTATACTGTACCTTCTAATACTGTACTATACTTTATACTGTACTGTATCTTATAGTACCATGTTGTTGTATCTTTCGGCTTTTCCCAGTTAGGGGTCACCACAGCGGAACTCTGGTCCGCTAATGATTGGCAGTAGATTTTTACGTACCGATTTGCCAGGCCTGACGCACAACCTTCAACGAAGGTACGCACATTCACACATGTCTCCACACAAAAGACGCTTTAGCTGAGAATCGAACAGTACAACGTCTTACAACCATATACTATCTTATATGTTAAAATGTACTACACCTTATATTGTATACTGCTATACCATGTATTATAATTGTACACTATACATTATAGGGTACTACACCTTACAATACTTGTACTATACCTTATAATACTGTACTATACCATACCATATACTGTCCTCTACCTAATAGTGTACCTTATAGTACTGCACCTTATTTCTGTGCAATACCTTATAATACCATACTGTACCACATAATGTACTGTTCCTTATAATGCTGTACTATACCTTATAGTACAGTACTGTACTGTGTTGTGCTAACTAGTACTGTATTGTACAGTTTCATACTGTACTGTATTTGATATTATACAAGTTGCACTGTTCTGCATCCATTCCTGTTTAGCTAATCTTTGTAATACTGTACTGTATTGTATTGAACCTTAATGTGATTTATTTGTATCTATAATAATAGTACTGTATTGTACTGTATTGTATCGATCCTTAATGTGATTTGTTTGTATCGATAATAATAGTAATGTATTGTTCTGTATTGTATCGATCCTTAATGTGATTTGTTTGTATCGATAATAATAGTACTGTATTGTACTGTATTGTATCGATCCTTAATGTGATTTATTTGTATCTATAATAATAGTACTGTATTGTACTGTATTGTATCAATCCTTAATGTGATTTATTTGTATCTACAATAATAGTACTGTATTTTACTGTATTGTATCGATCCTTAATGTGATTTATTTGTATCTATAATAATTGTACTGTATTGTACTGTATTGTATCGATCCTTAATGTGATTTATTTGTATATATAATAATAGTACTGTATTGCACTGTATTGTATCGATCCTTAATGTGATTTATTTGTATCTATATAAAATTAATTATTATCTATTTGTATATATTCTATCAATATTAACTTATCAGAATGTTTATTTACATGTTTTTAGGTCATTATGTATGTTTTACATATTCTTGTCTTATTTTACACCAACATGTATAAACATGTTTAAATATGGGAGAGTTCTTTAAATTCTCCAGCATTGCTTTTAATTGTTTTTAATTGATTAATTTTTTAATTGATTAATTGAGCTGCTTATATAAGGGGAGGTCTACTGTGACTTTTATACAAGGATCTGAAGAAGCTGTAATGGTGAAAGCGCTCATCCGTATGTTATAAGTGCACATTCTTGGAATTAAATTTGGAGTTTTGTTCTTACTTCTGCTGTACTTCGCCTTCTTTGTGACTTACATTATATCTACTCTACGGAACTACAGCATTTGCTTGCTGAGCAGTGGATTTTATTTTATTTTATTTTTTATTCAGTATATTTTTTCTGCTTGCCTGCAAGAGTAAGACTCTTTTCTTGGGTAATGGCAAATCTCGAATTGGATTATGTCCCGAGAAGTGAAGACCGTGGGACTGGAGCATTGCAGGCGCGCTTCCAACAGTATTTAAAAGAAACTGTCAGTGCATCTCTGTTTTTTGAGTCTACGTCGACTTCCGATGATGTCATGACGCTGACCCTGAATTCAGAAAGACTACATGTTGCTTTGGATAGCATGGAGAAGGATTTCATGAGGCTTAAATGCTTACAGACACAGCGGATACACTTCCAGTTCTGCCTAGAACAACATATTATTCTGCGAGGTTTAAGGGTTCTTAATATGCCAAATCAAGGCAAGGAACATCCAGATTTACTTGCAAAATGGCAACGCTTGAACATTGAGGTGAGTCGCAAGTATCTGTAACTATTAATTGACTTTTTCCTCCCTGAGGGGGTTAGGTTAACAGATAATATAAAACGCAAACAGCAGGAGCTTTTCAGTAACTTTTCAGACAAGGTGGTTGCACCCTTGTTTGAGAACTTGCTAGATTGTGTGCTAGCGTATGAAAGAAAACTTTTACAGTGGAAAAAACACAAAGCCACCGGGGATATTAATGATTTCAAATTGGGCAATGTATTCCTATGGCCCAGAACAGGGCAGGATTCCTCTACAATGTTTCAGATGCATAGGGATCCTTCTACCCCATGCCTCCTAGGAAAGTCAAGGAATCTACACACTTTAATTTTATCAACGATGTTACAAGTAACAGTGTAACAAATGGCATGAATGTGGGTGCTGAATTGAATGGACACAACAGCATTACTCCTGTGGAGATGGACTCTGCCCAAGTCTGTACTGGGGGGGTTACCATCAGTAATGATGCATGTATTCTGGAAGAAATACTACCTGTTGCTGGGACCACCACAGACAATTGCAAGGACTCTGTGGATGTTATTCAAATTGTACATCCCAGTACATGTACTAGAAACAATTTATATCCTGAAGTACATGTGGTTAAGAATAGACCTGTTTCTACAAAAGAAGGATCAGAACCTGTTGTCAAACCTAAGAAAACTACTACTTTGACTGATTCTAGCAATCTCTCAAGTTTGGATTTGACTTTTCTTCTGCCAGTGCGCACGGAGAAAGGTCCTCGCAGAAGAGGAAATTATCAGGGGATTTTATGCCCCATCAGACTTTAAAGAGAATGTGGAACAACAAGCGTTAATTTACAATTTGTCCCACATTACTCTAACAGATGATGATACCAGTTTATTAAACAAAGGTTTGAATTTTATTCCTAAAAGTCAGAGCAAATTGACTGATACAATGGTGGACTTAAAACTTTTTTGTAGGAATGTAATGCTTAGATTCATTTATAATGATTCTGAGAAAGAATCAGCACAGAGCAGGAAGTTTGCTTTTAAGAATTTAAGTGATTTTGTACCAACTCACCACCCATTAGTTGAAGCATTCCTTAAGTTAACAGAGGAGGAATTATATAGTTACTATAATACTCCATTGGGACCCCATAAACAGAAGAGGCGGGACAATTTGAGCTTTCGGGAACGTCAGTGTTTCAGGAAATTGCAGAATGATCCTACCATTATAATTAGACCAGCTGATAAAGGTGGGAAAGTTGTAGTCCTGGATATGTCATTTTATACGGAGGCTATGTCCTCCATGTTACAGGACAGGTTCTATGAACCTACTTCTACGGAACAGGTTCACTCTGTTGTCAGATATATTAATGACACACTTTATGACATTTTTAGAAGTAATTTAATAAATAAGGAGCTATATGGATACCTTATGATTTATACACCCACTATACCGATTATACAAGGTCTCCCAAGGTACACAAAAATATGAAGAACCCACCCATGAGACCCATAGTTTCTGGCCGTGGTTGGGTAACTGAACATCTTTCAGTTTTTGTGGAGAAACATCTGAGATGTGTATTGAATGACAATGTTACAGTCTTGAAGGATTCCAAGCAATTTTTGATTGATCTGTATGAATGCATTGGACACCATGATAGAATCTCTAGTTGTACTTTTGTGACTTTTGATATTCAATCTCTATTTACTGTAATACCTAATGATATAGGACTTGATTATGTGTTGAATTATCTGAAAGCACACAGTACTTACACTGCAGTATTGATAGACCTTATAGTTCATTTTCTAGAACTGGTCTTGGAGAACAACTTATTCATGTTCCAAGACCAGATCTATAAACAGCGTGATGGCGTAGCTATGGGCACTCCATGTGCAAATAGCTATGCCAACATGTTCCTTGCACATTGGGAGGAACATGTTTTATTTAAGAACGCACTTTTCTGTGAACATGTGGTGTTCTATAGAAGGTTTGTTGATGACCTTTTTGTTCTTTGGAATGGAACATCAGAATAGCTGGAATCAATGTTATCCATTATGAATGACTTTACTACATTCCTTACTTTTACCATGAATTATTCTACACATAGAATTGATTTTTTTAGACTTATATATTGGGAGATTAACAGATGATATGATAAACACGGGGGTCTACCACAAGGCATGTTACTGCAATTCCTTGTTATTAAGGTCCAGTATGCACCCACAATTTGTTTTTAAGAATATAATGAAAGGACTGGCCATTAGAGCCTCGAGATTGAACCCCACTGAACAGGGGTTTATCTCAGAATTAGACAATCTGAGAAATAGATTACTGACCTGGGGATACAAGGACAATAAGATTATACCATACATGGAGGAAGCATACATGTCACGCACCACTTCAGGTGCACCATACTTTGGACCCAGGGTCCAAGAACAAACTGTTGGAGATCATATGTTAAATAGATCTATTAAATTTTCTACTCTGTATACTTCTGATCAACATCAGTTAAAGGAAATTATTAACAAACATTGGGATATTCTCCTGGTTGATGATGACTTGAAACGCATTGTGGGGGAGACACCAAGTTTCCTATTTCGGAATAATAGCAACCTAAAGCGATTGCTTTGTCACCCCAGACATGATAGGAATATGAAGAACATTGGTCACACTAAACCCTGTGGTCACTGCAACTTTTGTTCATTTATTGATAGTAGTGAGGTGTTTATACACCCGGATTTACACACCATTTTCTCTATCAAGGCAGATGCAGATTGTATGACACCTAACGTGGTGTATTTAGCTACCTGTCAGGCATGCCCGAGTTTCTATGTTGGTAAAACTAACCGGCCGTTAAGGGATAGAATGAGAGAGCATATTTACCACATGAGAAAGGGCACCTTACACACTGTCTTAGCAAAACATATAACCACCAATGACAATAATCATACTTTTTTGTTCCAGGTCCTAGAGATAATTGTTGTGAATAAGAGGGGTGGTAATACTATGAATCTCACTGAATCTAAGGGGACTGACTGGATCATTTGTTTGAAAGCTGATAGGGGGCATGGGTTGAATGATAGAGCTTCTATAAAACCTAAGTTGAGACAACGCAGGAACATAAAATGAATTATTATCTATTTGTATATATTCTATCAATATTAACTTATCAGAATGTTCATTTACATGTTTTTAGGTCATTATGTATGTTTTACATATTCTTGTCTTATTTTACACCAACATGTTTAAATATGGGAGAGTTCTTTAAATTCTCCAGTATTGCTTTTAATTGTTTTTAATTGATTAATTTTTTAATTGATTAATTGAGCTGCTTATATAAGGGGAGGTCTACTGTGACTTTTATACAAGGATCTGAAGAAGCTGTAATGGTGAAAGCGCTCATCCGTATGTTATAAGTGCACATTCCTGGAATTAAATTTGGAGTTTTGTTCTTACTTCTGCTGTACTCCGCCTTCTTTGTGACTTACAATAATAGTACTGTATTGTACTGTATTGTATCGATCCTTAATGTGATTTATTTGTATCTATAATAATAGTAGTGTATTGTACTGTATTGTATCAATCCTTAATGTGATTTATTTGTATCTACAATAATAGTACTGTACTGTGCTGTATTGTATCGATCCTTAATGTGATTTATTTGTATCTATAATAATAGTACTGTATTGTACTGTATTGTATCGATCCTTAATGTGATTTATTTGTATCTACAATAATAGTACTGTATTGTACTGTATTGTATCGATCCTTAATGTGATTTGTTTGTATCGATAATAATAGTACTGTATTGTACTGTATTGTATCGATCCTTAATGTGATTTATTTGTATCTATAATAATAGTACTGTAGGAAGGTCTACAAGAGGGTAGTGAGACCAGCTATGTTATATGGGTTGGAGACAGTGGCATTGACAAAAAGGCAGGAGTCAGAGTTGGACGTGGCAGACTTAAAGATGTTAAGATTTGCACTGGGTGTGACGAGGGTAGACAGGATTAGGAATAAGTATATTAGAGGGTCAGCCCAGGTTGGAAGGTTTGTAGACAAAGCCAGAGAGGCAAGATTACGTTGGTTTGGATATGTGCTGAGGAGGGATGCTGAGTATATTGGGAAAAAGATGCTAAGGATGAAGCTGCCAGGTAACAGAAAAAGAGGAAGGCCTAAGATAAGGTTTATGGATGTGGTTAGAGAGGACACGCAGGTGGTTGGTGTGACAGAGCAAGATGCAGAGGACAGTAAGAAATGGAAACAGATTATCTGCTGCGACGACCCCTAACGGGAGCAGCCAAAAGAAAAAAAAATAATAGTACTGTATTGTACTGTATTGTATCGATCCTTAATGTGATTTATTTGTATCTATAATAATAGTACTGTATTGTACTGTATTGTATCAATCCTTAATGTGATTTATTTGTATCTATAATAATAGTACTGTATTGTACTGTATTGTATCGATCCTTAATGTGATTTGTTTGTATCAATAATAATAGTACTGTATTGTACTGTATTGTATCGATCCTTAATGTGATTTATTTGTATCTATAATAATAGTACTGTATTGTACTGTATTGTATCGATCCTTAATGTGATTTATTTGTATCTATAATAATAGTACTGTATTGTACTGTATTGTATCGATCCTTAATGTGATTTATTTGTATCTATAATAATAGTACTGTATTGTACTGTATTGTATCGATCCTTAATGTGATTTATTTGTATCTATAATAATAGTACTGTATTGTATTGATCCTTAATGTGATTTATTTGTATCTATAATAATAGTACTGTATTGTACTGTATTGTATCGATCCTTAATGTGATTTATTTGTATCTATAATAATAGTACTGTATTGTACTGTATTGTATCGATCCTTAATGTGATTTATTTGTATCTATAATAATAGTACTGTATTGTACTGTATTGTATCGATCCTTAATGTGATTTATTTGTATCTATAATAATAGTACTGTATTGTACTGTATTGTATCGATCCTTAATGTGATTTATTTGTATCTATAATAATAGTACTGTATTGTACTGTATTGTATCGATCCTTAATGTGATTTATTTGTATCTATAATAATAGTACTGTATTGTATTGATCCTTAATGTGATTTATTTGTATCAATAATAATAGTACTGTATTGTACTGTATTGTATCGATCCTTAATGTGATTTATTTGTATCTATAATAATAGTACTGTATTGTATTGATCCTTAATGTGATTTATTTGTATCAATAATAATAGTACTGTATTGTATCAATCCTTAATGTGATTTATTTGTATCTATAATAATAGTACTGTATTGTACTGTATTGTATCAATCCTTAATGTGATTTATTTGTATCTATAATAATAGTACTGTATTGTACTGTATTGTATCGATCCTTAATGTGATTTATTTGTATCTATAATAATAGTACTGTATTGTATCGATCCTTAATGTGATTTATTTGTATCAATAATAATAGTACTGTATTGTACTGTATTGTATAAATCCTTAATGTGATTTATTTGTATCTATAATAATAGTATTGTATTGTACTGTATTGTATCGATCCTTAATGTAATTTATTTGTATCTATAATAATAGTACTGTATTGTACTGTATTGTATCACTCCTTAATGTGATTTATTTGTATCGATAATAATAGTACTGTATTGTATTGATCCTTCTTCTTCTTTCGGCTTTTCCCAGTTAGGGGTCGCCACAGCGGATCACCTGTCTGCTTATGATTGGCAGTGGAGTTTTACAGTGTCGAGTTGCCAGCCCGGCACCCAACCTTCCACAGAAGGCACACACACGCACACCTAGGGCCAATTTAGAGTGTCCAGTCCACCTACAGCATGTCTTTGGGATGTGGGAGGAAACCGGAGCACCCGGAGGAAACCCACGCAACCACAGGAAGGACATGCAGACACCGCACAGAAGGCACCCCAGCTGCGGATCGAAGCGGTGAACCTCTTGCTGTGAGGTGACAACACTAACCACTGCACCACCATGGCCGCCCTGTATTGCATCGATCCTTAATGTGATTTATTTGTATCTATAATAATAGTACTGTATTGTATAGTATCATAGCCCATTCTTTTGTGTTATACCGTAGAGCTGCACTGTTTTGCACTGCACTGCAATCCCTCACCCGCCAAGATAGACCAAGGGTCATCAAGTTTCATGACATTGCATAAACTACATCAACTGGCATCTCTAGATCAACCGCAGTTTTTCAGACTGTCTCTGTCCACCACAGCCAAACCACAGCAACACTGTGACAACCAGTTCATACCACATATAACTTCTTCCACTAACAATGCAGACAAGAGTCATTTGAGTGGTCTGAACTAGACTTCATTCTACAATAGCAATCAACTGGCCATGTTGATGTACTTTTTCTAGGCTGCCAGCTTTGTAAATATAAATTTCAATCTGGTAAATATCAGTGCAGCAATGTTCAGAACTAGGAGGCTCAAAGCATCCATGAGGTTCTAAAACATGGACATTTCCACAGGTAAGTATTCCCTCTATAGCTGGTTTCTCTCCCTACCCCTTGCTTAAGCCCACAAGTGTGGAGAGCAGTTACAATGGTATTGGTGTATCTGTCTTTATCCAAATCACCAAATTTCCTAGACTAATCAACTAGGAAAGTGACCTCAGTCTCCTTCATATCCAAACCTCAGTAAATAGTACATCATACCACACCATGACCAACTATGGAACCATGACTGATACCTACAAAACATAAAACATATCTTAATAAACAAGTGCTCCTTTTCATTAACACAAACAATGTATTTCTAGGGGACATTAATGGCTGCTCCCTAAACGGGCACACCTAAACCTCTGCAAATAAATCTGCACAATTCTTCCTTGACTTATCATTGCAAACTCCCTAACTCCCTTAGTGAAATAGTTCCCTCCCCTTTAGAGGCACCAAAATACTTGATGTTGTCAGTCTGCTCCTTACACACCTCTCTCATCATATCACAGTGTTAGGTTTTGTACACCATAGAATCAAAGTACAGGTGAATAACCGACCCACCTGTCTTTAGATACTTCTACAAGGCCAGCATTCTTTCCATCAATGAGGAAATTAAATGGCTCAGCAATCTGCCACCCTCAATTAATGTATAACAAATACCACTGTATGTAACCCAAAGTTTATACTCCTATTTCTGCTCTTGCATAGAAGCTCATGTTGCTACTCACAAAGTTTAGAAACAAACCCCTATGGTGGACTGCACCTATAAACAAAAATCCTCCAACAGCAGAACTGTAACCAGTGTTGTTCCAGAGGGGTCACTCCTGGAACCTCTACTGTTTGGAATCTATTTCTCTAAATACAAGCAAAAACTAAAGGTCTGTGGCTGACAGAGTTTGCTGATGACTGCAAGCTGGGAGTGGTCATGGAATCTCAAAATGATGTCAACATCCTACAGGAGGGTCTTACACAAATGAATGATTGGTGCCAAAGTCATGGCCTTAAACTCAATGCAAAAAATGTATTATCATCCCTTTTAGCAACAGCAATGTTCCTGCTAACTACCACATTAATAGCAACACCTTACGTATTCACTCAGTGGTAATAGACCTGGGCACATAGGTTCACAGCAACCTTACCGTTGACCACCATGACTCCACAGTGGTGAGAGGGGCATTCTATGTTACTCATCTCATAACTAAGGGCATTGTCTCCAGAAAAAAAAAAGTTATAACCTCCTTGTACTTTCCCTAATCACGCCAATAACTGAGTTTGGTGCCCCTTTTGGTATGTATCTTTCCAAGCCATACAATTGGAGAGACGACAAAGATTCCTCACAAAGAAAATTCAAGGTCTTCAGCATCTGTCCTATGTGGATCATCTGAAATCACTGTTACTTTATTGTGTTTCATACAGACTGCTCAGAGGTGATCTCTGCCTTGCATGCAAGGCAATCTCTGACTCTGTTTTATTGGAAATGCTGCATATCTGTAGGTCAAATGGTACACAGGTTACTTGCTCTAAAGACCTTAACCTGGTATGTGACATTAATAATACCTGCTGGAGAGACAGATTTGTCTCCCAGAGGTTACCACACCTTTGGAACAGGCTCTCACTTCATGTCAAACAGAGCACCTCACTGGCCCTCTTCAAGCGCAATTTGGACAATTGGATGGGTAACCATAAATTTACTGAGGGTTCCACCTGTGTCCCTCTTGGACAGGGGCAATAGGTGCTGATCATGAAAATAAGGGTAGCACTTGGCTAGGCTTGTAAGGGCCCTAGGGCCATTAGCCTAGTAACTTCCTATGGTCCTATGACCCTATGTTACTGAACAGTTTTATAATATATTTACTTTCTGATCTGCTTTTCATATGTACAGCTTACTGCCTCTGTTCTCTCTCTTTTTTTTTCTTTGTGAATTATATCACCCGGATAGAACTTGCAAATGATCAGTTGTGTTCAGTATAACACTTTGGTAATCAAATGTAAAATAAAAGAAATAAAAGTAAATCCCGTCTTTGAGAAAGATTTTTGGTAACTTCCCCTGGCCAGTTTCAAAAGAAAAGAGAACCACTGCTGCCTTGGCCAAAGGAAGTTACCACCAGGCCTGTTTGAAAGGAATCTTAGAACAAAATTTCTTTAACTGTCTGATTTGAAAGGGAGCAAAACGATCTCTTAGAGTTGTTCACCACAGTTGGATCAATTGCTAGAAGACCCCTGGATGTAATTTCCATTTGTGAAGGTCTATCCTGCTCAGCTCATCTGCAGCCATGTTTCTGATGGAATGCATGAATGTGCGCATGCGTGGGAAACAGAAAATTTACCCTAGGACTATCTGCAGCCATGTTTCTGATGGAATGCATGAATGAATGCATGCGTCGGAAACAAAAAATTTACCCTAGGACTATCTGCAGCCATGTTTCTGATGGAATGCATGAATGTATGCATGCGTGGGAAACCCCTAGGACTACTAATGGATAGAGGCAGACCCTAAATCCTTTATGCCATATATGGGTCCCTTCAAATTATCTATAGTATGATTGCAGCTATTCTCATTAGGGTTAATGTATAAATGTTAACCATAGGATGGGTAAGACCAATTTATACCAAATGGTAAACGTTATTTTGAGCACAAAAAGGTAAACTGGCTAGACTTAAAATAGTCTGCATGGGCAGCTAGCCTAGTACTTACGTATGAACCTATGAAGCCTGAAGAGTCAGAATGTACTGAGTTGCTCCCTCACAAGTAACTATAGTAAGTCTGCAAAGGAGGTAAGATCTGATACCACCTTGTTATTTTATGTACCACAATACATGCGGTATTGTCTGTGAGAATTCGCAGAGGTCCAGACCACCAGGGCTGATTTAATTCATTTATAGCATCACTTTTAACATCTGTTTGTTTTATGTAGCACAATACATGCGGTATTGTCTGTGAGAATTCGCAGACGTCCAGACCACCAGGGCTGATTTAACGCATTTATAGCATTGATGACTGCTAACATCTCTTTGTTTTATGTAGCACAATACATGCAGTATTGTCTGTGAGAATTCGCAGAGGTCCAGACCACCAGGGCTGATTTAACTCATTTATAGCATTAATGACTGCTAACATCTCTTTGTTTTATGTAGCACAATACATGTGGTATTGTCTGTGAGAATTCGCAAAGGTCCAGACCACCAGGGCTGATTTAACGCATTTATAGCATTGATGACTGCTAACATCTCTTTGTTTTATGTAGCACAATACATGCGGTATTGTCTGTGAGAATTCGCAGAGGTCCAGACCACCAGGGCTGATTTAACTCATTTATAGCATTGATGACTGCTAACATCTCTTTGTTTTATGTAGCACAATACATGCGGTATTGTCTGTGAGAATTCGCAGAGGTCCAGACCACCAAGGCTGATTTAACGCATTTATAGCATTGATGACTGCTAACATCTCTTTGTTTTATGTAGCACAATACATGCAGTATTGTCTGTGAGAATTCGCAGAGGTCCAGACCACCAGGGCTGATTTAACTCATTTATAGCATTGATGACTGCTAACATCTCTTTGTTTTATGTAGCACAATACATGTGGTATTGTCTGTGAGAATTCGCAGAGGTCCAGACCACCAGGGCTGATTTAACGCATTTATAGCATTGATGACTGCTAACATCTCTTTGTTTTATGTAGCACAATACATGCGGTATTGTCTGTGAGAATTCGCAGAGGTCCAGACCACCAGGGCTGATTTAACGCATTTATAGCATTGATGACTGCTAACATCTCTTTGTTTCATGTAGCACAATACATGCGGTATTGTCTGTGAGAATTCGCAGAGGTCCAGACCACCAGGGCTGACTTAACGCATTTATAGCATTGATTACTGCTAACGTCTCTTTGACATTTATGTGCTTTTGTCTATCCTTGGGACTCCAGAGACATCGCACTTTCATCCCTTTTCAAAGTGCTCTCCAAGCAAAGAGAAGCCTTTGTTGTGATGGGGGGGGGGGGGGGTTGAAGTAACAACAGACCTGGAATGAGGGAGAACTGGTCACCCAAGTAATTCCCTTTTGGCAACCCCAGAACTGGAACCTGAAAAGATAAAGGGTATTGATGTCATGTCCAGGTTGAGCTAAGGTACCACTGATATCTCATGTGAATCAAGAAAATCATAGAAAGTGTGAAATTCTAAATTCTGGGAAATTCCCTTGCAGAAGCCAGAGTCTATCTGGAGAAATCCTGTAATTAATGGACATGCTCCACCTAAGGAAAACCAAATCTCTTAGAGCCACACGCTCCAGGGATTTAAACTCAGCACAACAATAAATAGGACATGCTGGAGGGATAGCTTCCTGTCCCAGAGACTTCCCTCGCTCTGGAATAGAATCCCAATCTATGTTAGGCAGAGCCCCTCACTGACTCTCATCAAGAGAAATCTTGACGAGTGGATGGTAAATCGTAAATATACACCTGGGATCACATCAGTGCCCTGCTGGACAGAGGCCCAGGAAACTAATCTAAAAGGGAGGCGAAAGCCAACACATTCTGGCTAGGCTTATAAATGTCCTTGGGCATATAGCCTAGTACCTACCTGTGAACCTATGAACCTATAAGATTTCCTTGTACTGCTGTATCTTGTCCAGTGAATAAAAAGCTCTTCATATGGACAAATCTAGAAGGCGTGCCAGAAAAATAAGTGAGTGTGAATTGATGAGAGATGATTTCTGCATGTTTATTTGAAACTTTAGACTGAGCAGGAGTTTTATAGACTATGTCAGGGATTCTGACAACTGGAAAACAGTTTAAAAATATAAGACAATCATCCAAATATGGAAAGATGTGAATGCCTTGAAACCTGCAGTGAGCAATCACTGGAACCAGGCAACTGAAAAAAGCCTTTGTGCAGTAGACAGACCAAGGGTAAGACAGAAAACTGATAATGTAAGCCTGATGTAGAAAATTTGAAACACCTGAATTACTTGCAAATAGAAGTGTGATGATAAGTATTTTAGGTCCATTATTATCATACGAGAGGGTAAAGGGTCTGAATGGGTAACATTTTTAATTCTGGAATCTTACCAAGGAGATTGAGAGTAGTTAGTGAGAGAAGGAAACAGATTGAGGAGACCCTGGAGAGGTGGAGATATGCCCTAGAGAGGAGAGGAATGAATGTCAGCAGGACTAAGACAGAAATTATGTGTGTGAATGAGAGGGAGGATAGAGGAATGGTGAGGATGCAGGGAGTAGAGGTGGCGAAGGTGGATGAGTTTAAATACTTGGGATCAACAGTTCAGAGTAATGGTGAGTGTGGAAGAGAGGTGAAGAAGAGAGTACAGGCAGGATGGAGTGGGTGGAGAAGAGTGTCAGGAGTGATTTGTGACAGATGAGTACCAGTAAGAGTGAAAGGGAAGGTCTACAAGAGGGTAGTGAGACCAGCTATGTTATATGGGTTGGAGACAGTGGCATTGACAAAAAGGCAGGAGTCAGAGCTGGACATGGCAGAGTTAAAGATGTTAAGGTTTGCACTGGGTGTGATGAGGGTGGACAGGATTAGGAATAAGTATATTAGAGGGTCAGCTCAGGTTGGACAGTTTGGAGACAAAGCCAGAGAGGCGAGATTACGTTGGTTTGGACATGTGCTGAGGAGGGATGATGGGTATATTGGGAAAAAGATGCTAAGGATGAAGCTGCCAGGTAACAGGAAAAGAGGAAGGCCTGAGATAAGGTTTATGGATGTGGTAAGAGAGGACATGCAGGTGGTTGGTGTGACAGAGCAAGATGCAGAGGACAGGAAGAAATGGAAACAGGTGATCCGCTGTGGTGACCCCTAACGGGGACAGCCAAAAGAAGAAGAAGGAGAGGAAGAAGAAGAAGAAGGAGATTGAGAAAAATGAGGTCTAGGACTGGCCTCCAAATTCTCTCTTTGGTATCAGAAATATCCTTGGTTAAAAACATTTGCCCATTTGGTCTGACAGCACAAGTTTTATAGATTCACAGATTGTTACCAGGCTAATGACCTGGGAGGCTTCTCTAAGCCTAGCCAAGTTTTCCTGAAGAATAATTATATCCTGTATCTGAATAGGCCACTGAAAGTTAAGCACTTATAAGCCACCTCTGTCCATAAGGGACATGAGTGCAAGGCCCAGTGTAAATTTCCTGTTCCCCATCTACTGGTCTAGGTCATGCTTAAAATGGGTAATAGATCTCAGCTTCACATGGATGGCAAGCCTGTTCCACAAGAGGGGCAGTCTCTGGGAGACATAGCCATCTCTTCAGCATGTTCTGTTTACTTCACAGACAAACTTCAAGTCCCTAGACCTTGTATTTCTGGTACTGTTTGACTTACGAAAATGCAGAAGATTCATAAATGTGGGGTTTGTGGAATCCTTGTAAGCCAGGCATAGATCACCCCTCAGCAATCTGTAGGAGACTGACTTGAGGAAAAGGGCTTTAAAGTGCTCTGTGTAAGGCAGGTTTGTTATGCCTTGTATTCTTTTTGTAAGGAACCTCTGTGGTCACTCTAGTTGCTGCATATGCCTGATCAGGTACAATACAGAAGGCAGCATTCTACACTATGACTGGTCTAATAAGGACACAGTACACTGACATAATGACCTTTTTGGACCGAGATGCAATGCTTATAAGTTGCACAATATAAAAAGATTTCCTCATCACTGTGGCCAAAGGTAAGGCTGCTGTCTATGTGCATACCCAGATCCCTAACTACGGGGTTGACTATTAGGAACATATTATCAACATGGTAATTAGCCAGGATGGTTGTCTTCCTAAAAGGTACAATTATACATTTCTTAGCCCTGCGTTAAAGACCATGGCTTTGGCAACACTTGTTAGTCAGAGATGGACCTTCTTGAAGAATGCTAGTGTCTGCAGGGGAGTCAATGATAACCCCCAGCTTGCAATCATCTGCAAACTTAGTCTGCCATAAACCTTCAGCATTTGCTTCCATTTCAGAGAAATAGATGCCAAAAAGGAGTGGGTCTAGTACCAAGGCTGAGGAATTCTGCTAGTGACTGGCCTCTTGGTGGAGGTGGTCTCACCTATTTTGACCGCCTGTGTTCTATCAGTGAGCCAATTAGCTATACAGCAGGTGATAAAAGGGTTTATGCCTAATTTAGTGAGCTTATTTATAATGCTCAAGTTGGGTATTGTATCAAACCTTTGGCCAGGTTGAGGTAAGCTGTGTGCACAGTCTTGCCCTCATCCATTGCTTTGGTGATCCTCTCAAAGACTTAATAGGCATGATCTTACTTTAACAAAGCTGAACTGTGATGGGTCCAGCACTTGCAGATTCCCCTTGTCCTAATTATCATGTCCATGATGATTCTTTCAATGGCCTTACATATGAGGCTGGTCAGATTTATGGGCCTAAAGTTACCTGGATCAGTGGTTGGACCTCATTTGTGCAAGGGAATGACTATAGCCATCTTCCATTCTTTGGGGACAAAACCTGACTGCAGGCTCAAGTTCAACTGGATCAGAGAGATCATGTTTTATGCTACTTAGTAAGTATCCTGGAATGTTATCGGGGCCCATCGATGCAATCTTTTTGTCCTTGAAAAGTGCATTGAAGACCTGTTCCCTAGTAATGGTTGGGGGATTGTGGTTTGAGGTATTTCCTTTGGACTACTGGGGGGTGGGAGTGGGTGAAGAAATTTCAGCTAAACCTGTGGTTCAGTGTGGATGATATCATTTACAGTAAGTTCTCTGCATTGTTGCATATCTCCCTTGAGGTTAGAGATATAGCTGTAGAAATCTTTGTGCTTGTCCTTGCCTGAGAAGCTATTTTTTCTTTACCTGTAGCCTTTGAAGTATAAATTAACCCTCTTATCTGCTTGTTTAGATTTGATGGGGAGTTAGTATGTTGAGTTTTGTTCCTCCTACTCTTGGCCAAGTTTTTAGCCAATTGATATTGTGATTCCACCAGGGTGGCTTGTCTTTTGAGTTTGTCTTATTCTTATATGAGCGGACACAGCTTGCTCTATACAGATACCAATATGGCTGTATGGAAATCTTGTAAATAGCTCAGCATAGTCTGTGATGTTTATTGGGATTAGAGGTGCTTGGAATTTAGCCAGGTGTCACTTAGCAGAGAGAGGTTAGCTTTGGAATAGTTCTAAAGGTTTATGGTTTTGCTGGTCCCCATGTTTTATTTTTATTTCAAACAATACTGCCTTATTATCAGATCTGATGAGCAAGAACATTACATTTGTGAGTATAATGTCAAGGATGCTTGTACCCCTGGTAGGAAAATGGACCAACTTTTCCAGGATGTTGGTATTAACGAAGTTTAGAATCACTGGACTTATGCATTTGAAGTGGTATGAGATTCCCAATTTATAGAGGTGTAGTTGAGATATCCCTTGAAGATCATATTGGGTTGAACAGTGAGGGACTGTAGTACATTCAGATACGAGAATAGGCCAGCTGTCTTTGTAGTTTATTTCAAGCGTAGCTAATTTCTCCTCAACGGTGAGAATCAAACTCTGTACCTTGTATTTATGATGAAAATACCTTAACCATTATGCCAACCTCTAACCCACTCCCAAGCCAGAATTTGCTGTAAAATGGGAGAAAACAAAGACATCTGGTTTGCAGAAAAAGGAAGAATCCTGTGAAAAGGAGGAAGAGATTTCCACTGACATCTGTACCCTTGTTGGATAAGACTCAGAACCAATTCACCTGGGACAATCGGATGCCACTGTGGAAGATGGAATTTTAACTGGAGTGGAAGATTTGAATGATTGGCATGGTGAAGAGGTGAAAGGGGTAGAAGCGACAAACAGTCATTCAGACTTGATGAACTGTCCTTGGCTCTGGGAAGCGACAAACAGTCATTCAGACTTGATGAACTGTCCTTGGCTCTGGGAAGCGACAAACAGTCATTCAGACTTGAACTGTCCTTGGCTCTGGGAAGCGACAAACAGTCATTCAGACTTGACGAACTGTCCTTGGCTCTGGGAAGCGACAAACAGTCATTCAGACTTGATGAACTGTCCTTGGCTCTGGGAAGCGACAAACAGTCATTCAGACTTGACGAACTGTCCTTGGCTCTGGGAAGCGACAAACAGTCATTCAGACTTGACGAACTGTCCTTGGCTCTGGGAAGCGACAAACAGTCATTCAGACTTGACGAACTGTCCTTGGCTCTGGGAAGCGACAAACAGTCATTCAGACTTGACGAACTGTCCTTGGCTCTGGGAAGCGACAAACAGTCATTCAGACTTGACGAACTGTCCTTGGCTCTGGGAAGCGACAAACAGTCATTCAGACTTGACGAACTGTCCTTGGCTCTGGGAAGCGACAAACAGTCATTCAGACTTGACGAACTGTCCTTGGCTCTGGGAAGCGACAAACAGTCATTCAGACTTGACGAACTGTCCTTGGCTCTGGGAAGCGACAAACAGTCATTCAGACTTGACGAACTGTCCTTGGCTCTGGGAAGCGACAAACAGTCATTCAGACTTGACGAACTGTCCTTGGCTCTGGGAAGCGACAAACAGTCATTCAGACTTGACGAACTGTCCTTGGCTCTGGGAAGCGACAAACAGTCATTCAGACTTGACGAACTGTCCTTGGCTCTGGGAAGCGACAAACAGTCATTCAGACTTGACGAACTGTCCTTGGCTCTGGGAAGCGACAAACAGTCATTCAGACTTGACGAACTGTCCTTGGCTCTGGGAAGCGACAAACAGTCATTCAGACTTGACGAACTGTCCTTGGCTCTGGGAAGCGACAAACAGTCATTCAGACTTGACGAACTGTCCTTGGCTCTGGGAAGCGACAAACAGTCATTCAGACTTGACGAACTGTCCTTGGCTCTGGGAAGCGACAAACAGTCATTCAGACTTGACGAACTGTCCTTGGCTCTGGGAAGCGACAAACAGTCATTCAGACTTGACGAACTGTCCTTGGCTCTGGGAAGCGACAAACAGTCATTCAGACTTGACGAACTGTCCTTGGCTCTGGGAAGCGACAAACAGTCATTCAGACTTGACGAACTGTCCTTGGCTCTGGGAAGCGACAAACAGTCATTCAGACTTGACGAACTGTCCTTGGCTCTGGGAAGCGACAAACAGTCATTCAGACTTGACGAACTGTCCTTGGCTCTGGGAAGCGACAAACAGTCATTCAGACTTGACGAACTGTCCTTGGCTCTGGGAAGCGACAAACAGTCATTCAGACTTGACGAACTGTCCTTGGCTCTGGGAAGCGACAAACAGTCATTCAGACTTGACGAACTGTCCTTGGCTCTGGGAAGCGACAAACAGTCATTCAGACTTGAACTGTCCTTGGCTCTGGGAAGCGACAAACAGTCATTCAGACTTGAACTGTCCTTGGCTCTGGGAAGCGACAAACAGTCATTCAGACTTGACGAACTGTCCTTGGCTCTGGGAAGCGACAAACAGTCATTCAGACTTGACAAACTGTCCTTGGCTCTGGGAAGCGACAAACAGTCATTCAGACTTGAACTGTCCTTGGCTCTGGGAAGCGACAAACAGTCATTCAGACTTGAACTGTCCTTGGCTCTGGGAAGCGACAAACAGTCATTCAGACTTGAACTGTCCTTGGCTCTGGGAAGCGACAAACAGTCATTCAGACTTGACGAACTGTCCTTGGCTCTGGGAAGCGACAAACAGTCATTCAGACTTGACGAACTGTCCTTGGCTCTGGGAAGCGACAAACAGTCATTCAGACTTGACGAACTGTCCTTGGCTCTGGGAAGCGACAAACAGTCATTCAGACTTGACGAACTGTCCTTGGCTCTGGGAAGCGACAAACAGTCATTCAGACTTGAACTGTCCTTGGCTCTGGGAAGCGACAAACAGTCATTCAGACTTGACGAACTGTCCTTGGCTCTGGGAAGCGACAAACAGTCATTCAGACTTGACGAACTGTCCTTGGCTCTGGGAAGCGACAAACAGTCATTCAGACTTGACGAACTGTCCTTGGCTCTGGGAAGCGACAAACAGTCATTCAGACTTGACGAACTGTCCTTGGCTCTGGGAAGCGACAAACAGTCATTCAGACTTGACGAACTGTCCTTGGCTCTGGGAAGCGACAAACAGTCATTCAGACTTGACGAACTGTCCTTGGCTCTGGGAAGCGACAAACAGTCATTCAGACTTGACGAACTGTCCTTGGCTCTGGGAAGCGACAAACAGTCATTCAGACTTGACGAACTGTCCTTGGCTCTGGGAAGCGACAAACAGTCATTCAGACTTGACGAACTGTCCTTGGCTCTGGGAAGCGACAAACAGTCATTCAGACTTGACGAACTGTCCTTGGCTCTGGGAAGCGACAAACAGTCATTCAGACTTGACGAACTGTCCTTGGCTCTGGGAAGCGACAAACAGTCATTCAGACTTGACGAACTGTCCTTGGCTCTGGGAAGCGACAAACAGTCATTCAGACTTGACGAACTGTCCTTGGCTCTGGGAAGCGACAAACAGTCATTCAGACTTGACGAACTGTCCTTGGCTCTGGGAAGCGACAAACAGTCATTCAGACTTGACGAACTGTCCTTGGCTCTGGGAAGCGACAAACAGTCATTCAGACTTGACGAACTGTCCTTGGCTCTGGGAAGCGACAAACAGTCATTCAGACTTGACGAACTGTCCTTGGCTCTGGGAAGCGACAAACAGTCATTCAGACTTGAACTGTCCTTGGCTCTGGGAAGCGACAAACAGTCATTCAGACTTGACGAACTGTCCTTGGCTCTGGGAAGCGACAAACAGTCATTCAGACTTGACGAACTGTCCTTGGCTCTGGGAAGCGACAAACAGTCATTCAGACTTGACGAACTGTCCTTGGCTCTGGGAAGCGACAAACAGTCATTCAGACTTGACGAACTGTCCTTGGCTCTGGGAAGCGACAAACAGTCATTCAGACTTGACGAACTGTCCTTGGCTCTGGGAAGCGACAAACAGTCATTCAGACTTGACGAACTGTCCTTGGCTCTGGGAAGCGACAAACAGTCATTCAGACTTGACGAACTGTCCTTGGCTCTGGGAAGCGACAAACAGTCATTCAGACTTGACGAACTGTCCTTGGCTCTGGGAAGCGACAAACAGTCATTCAGACTTGACGAACTGTCCTTGGCTCTGGGAAGCGACAAACAGTCATTCAGACTTGACGAACTGTCCTTGGCTCTGGGAAGCGACAAACAGTCATTCAGACTTGACGAACTGTCCTTGGCTCTGGGAAGCGACAAACAGTCATTCAGACTTGACGAACTGTCCTTGGCTCTGGGAAGCGACAAACAGTCATTCAGACTTGACGAACTGTCCTTGGCTCTGGGAAGCGACAAACAGTCATTCAGACTTGAACTGTCCTTGGCTCTGGGAAGCGACAAACAGTCATTCAGACTTGACGAACTGTCCTTGGCTCTGGGAAGCGACAAACAGTCATTCAGACTTGAACTGTCCTTGGCTCTGGGAAGCGACAAACAGTCATTCAGACTTGACGAACTGTCCTTGGCTCTGGGAAGCGACAAACAGTCATTCAGACTTGACGAACTGTCCTTGGCTCTGGGAAGCGACAAACAGTCATTCAGACTTGACGAACTGTCCTTGGCTCTGGGAAGCGACAAACAGTCATTCAGACTTGACGAACTGTCCTTGGCTCTGGGAAGCGACAAACAGTCATTCAGACTTGACGAACTGTCCTTGGCTCTGGGAAGCGACAAACAGTCATTCAGACTTGACGAACTGTCCTTGGCTCTGGGAAGCGACAAACAGTCATTCAGACTTGACGAACTGTCCTTGGCTCTGGGAAGCGACAAACAGTCATTCAGACTTGACGAACTGTCCTTGGCTCTGGGAAGCGACAAACAGTCATTCAGACTTGACGAACTGTCCTTGGCTCTGGGAAGCGACAAACAGTCATTCAGACTTGACGAACTGTCCTTGGCTCTGGGAAGCGACAAACAGTCATTCAGACTTGAACTGTCCTTGGCTCTGGGAAGCGACAAACAGTCATTCAGACTTGACGAACTGTCCTTGGCTCTGGGAAGCGACAAACAGTCATTCAGACTTGACGAACTGTCCTTGGCTCTGGGAAGCGACAAACAGTCATTCAGACTTGACGAACTGTCCTTGGCTCTGGGAAGCGACAAACAGTCATTCAGACTTGACGAACTGTCCTTGGCTCTGGGAAGCGACAAACAGTCATTCAGACTTGACGAACTGTCCTTGGCTCTGGGAAGCGACAAACAGTCATTCAGACTTGACGAACTGTCCTTGGCTCTGGGAAGCGACAAACAGTCATTCAGACTTGACGAACTGTCCTTGGCTCTGGGAAGCGACAAACAGTCATTCAGACTTGACGAACTGTCCTTGGCTCTGGGAAGCGACAAACAGTCATTCAGACTTGACGAACTGTCCTTGGCTCTGGGAAGCGACAAACAGTCATTCAGACTTGACGAACTGTCCTTGGCTCTGGGAAGCGACAAACAGTCATTCAGACTTGACGAACTGTCCTTGGCTCTGGGAAGCGACAAACAGTCATTCAGACTTGACGAACTGTCCTTGGCTCTGGGAAGCGACAAACAGTCATTCAGACTTGACGAACTGTCCTTGGCTCTGGGAAGCGACAAACAGTCATTCAGACTTGACGAACTGTCCTTGGCTCTGGGAAGCGACAAACAGTCATTCAGACTTGAACTGTCCTTGGCTCTGGGAAGCGACAAACAGTCATTCAGACTTGACGAACTGTCCTTGGCTCTGGGAAGCGACAAACAGTCATTCAGACTTGACGAACTGTCCTTGGCTCTGGGAAGCGACAAACAGTCATTCAGACTTGACGAACTGTCCTTGGCTCTGGGAAGCGACAAACAGTCATTCAGACTTGACGAACTGTCCTTGGCTCTGGGAAGCGACAAACAGTCATTCAGACTTGACGAACTGTCCTTGGCTCTGGGAAGCGACAAACAGTCATTCAGACTTGACGAACTGTCCTTGGCTCTGGGAAGCGACAAACAGTCATTCAGACTTGACGAACTGTCCTTGGCTCTGGGAAGCGACAAACAGTCATTCAGACTTGACGAACTGTCCTTGGCTCTGGGAAGCGACAAACAGTCATTCAGACTTGAACTGTCCTTGGCTCTGGGAAGCGACAAACAGTCATTCAGACTTGAACTGTCCCTGGCTCTGGGAAGCGATAAACAGTCATTCAGACTTGACGAACTGTCCTTCGCTCTGGGAAGCGACAAACAGTCATTCAGACTTGACGAACTGTCCTTGGCTCTGGGAAGCGACAAACAGTCATTCAGACTTGACGAACTGTCCTTGGCTCTGGGAAGCGACAAACAGTCATTCAGACTTGACGAACTGTCCTTGGCTCTGGGAAGCGACAAACAGTCATTCAGACTTGACGAACTGTCCTTGGCTCTGGGAAGCGACAAACAGTCATTCAGACTTGACGAACTGTCCTTGGCTCTGGGAAGCGACAAACAGTCATTCAGACTTGACGAACTGTCCTTGGCTCTGGGAAGCGACAAACAGTCATTCAGACTTGACGAACTGTCCTTGGCTCTGGGAAGCGACAAACAGTCATTCAGACTTGACGAACTGTCCTTGGCTCTGGGAAGCGACAAACAGTCATTCAGACTTGAACTGTCCTTGGCTCTGGGAAGCGACAAACAGTCATTCAGACTTGAACTGTCCCTGGCTCTGGGAAGCGATAAACAGTCATTCAGACTTGACGAACTGTCCTTCGCTCTGGGAAGCGACAAACAGTCATTCAGACTTGACGAACTGTCCTTGGCTCTGGGAAGCAACAAATAGTCATTCAGACTTGAACTGTCCTTGGCTCTGGGAAGCGACAAACAGTCATTCAGACTTGACGAACTGTCCTTGGCTCTGGGAAGCGACAAACAGTCATTCAGACTTGACGAACTGTCCTTGGCTCTGGGAAGCGACAAACAGTCATTCAGACTTGACGAACTGTCCTTGGCTCTGGGAAGCGACAAACAGTCATTCAGACTTGAACTGTCCTTGGCTCTGGGAAGCGACAAACAGTCATTCAGACTTGACGAACTGTCCTTGGCTCTGGGAAGCGACAAACAGTCATTCAGACTTGACGAACTGTCCTTGGCTCTGGGAAGCGACAAACAGTCATTCAGACTTGACGAACTGTCCTTGGCTCTGGGAAGCGACAAACAGTCATTCAGACTTGAACTGTCCTTGGCTCTGGGAAGCGACAAACAGTCATTCAGACTTGACGAACTGTCCTTGGCTCTGGGAAGCGACAAACAGTCATTCAGACTTGACGAACTGTCCTTGGCTCTGGGAAGCGACAAACAGTCATTCAGACTTGACGAACTGTCCTTGGCTCTGGGAAGCGACAAACAGTCATTCAGACTTGACGAACTGTCCTTGGCTCTGGGAAGCGACAAACAGTCATTCAGACTTGACGAACTGTCCTTGGCTCTGGGAAGCGACAAACAGTCATTCAGACTTGAACTGTCCTTGGCTCTGGGAAGCGACAAACAGTCATTCAGACTTGAACTGTCCCTGGCTCTGGGAAGCGATAAACAGTCATTCAGACTTGACGAACTGTCCTTCGCTCTGGGAAGCGACAAACAGTCATTCAGACTTGACGAACTGTCCTTGGCTCTGGGAAGCGACAAACAGTCATTCAGACTTGACGAACTGTCCTTGGCTCTGGGAAGCGACAAACAGTCATTCAGACTTGACGAACTGTCCTTGGCTCTGGGAAGCGACAAACAGTCATTCAGACTTGATGAACTGTCCTTGGCTCTGGGAAGCGACAAACAGTCATTCAGACTTGACGAACTGTCCTTGGCTCTGGGAAGCGACAAACAGTCATTCAGACTTGACGAACTGTCCTTGGCTCTGGGAAGCGACAAACAGTCATTCAGACTTGACGAACTGTCCTTGGCTCTGGGAAGCGACAAACAGTCATTCAGACTTGAACTGTCCTTGGCTCTGGGAAGCGACAAACAGTCATTCAGACTTGAACTGTCCCTGGCTCTGGGAAGCGATAAACAGTCATTCAGACTTGACGAACTGTCCTTCGCTCTGGGAAGCGACAAACAGTCATTCAGACTTGACGAACTGTCCTTGGCTCTGGGAAGCGACAAACAGTCATTCAGACTTGACGAACTGTCCTTGGCTCTGGGAAGCGACAAACAGTCATTCAGACTTGACGAACTGTCCTTGGCTCTGGGAAGCGACAAACAGTCATTCAGACTTGACGAACTGTCCTTGGCTCTGGGAAGCGACAAACAGTCATTCAGACTTGACGAACTGTCCTTGGCTCTGGGAAGCGACAAACAGTCATTCAGACTTGACGAACTGTCCTTGGCTCTGGGAAGCGACAAACAGTCATTCAGACTTGACGAACTGTCCTTGGCTCTGGGAAGCGACAAACAGTCATTCAGACTTGACGAACTGTCCTTGGCTCTGGGAAGCGACAAACAGTCATTCAGACTTGACGAACTGTCCTTGGCTCTGGGAAGCGACAAACAGTCATTCAGACTTGACGAACTGTCCTTGGCTCTGGGAAGCGACAAACAGTCATTCAGACTTGACGAACTGTCCTTGGCTCTGGGAAGCGACAAACAGTCATTCAGACTTGACGAACTGTCCTTGGCTCTGGGAAGCGACAAACAGTCATTCAGACTTGACGAACTGTCCTTGGCTCTGGGAAGCGACAAACAGTCATTCAGACTTGACGAACTGTCCTTGGCTCTGGGAAGCGACAAACAGTCATTCAGACTTGACGAACTGTCCTTGGCTCTGGGAAGCGACAAACAGTCATTCAGACTTGACGAACTGTCCTTGGCTCTGGGAAGCGACAAACAGTCATTCAGACTTGACGAACTGTCCTTGGCTCTGGGAAGCGACAAACAGTCATTCAGACTTGACGAACTGTCCTTGGCTCTGGGAAGCGACAAACAGTCATTCAGACTTGACGAACTGTCCTTGGCTCTGGGAAGCGACAAACAGTCATTCAGACTTGACGAACTGTCCTTGGCTCTGGGAAGCGACAAACAGTCATTCAGACTTGAACTGTCCTTGGCTCTGGGAAGCGACAAACAGTCATTCAGACTTGAACTGTCCCTGGCTCTGGGAAGCGATAAACAGTCATTCAGACTTGACGAACTGTCCTTCGCTCTGGGAAGCGACAAACAGTCATTCAGACTTGACGAACTGTCCTTGGCTCTGGGAAGCGACAAACAGTCATTCAGACTTGACGAACTGTCCTTGGCTCTGGGAAGCGACAAACAGTCATTCAGACTTGACGAACTGTCCTTGGCTCTGGGAAGCGACAAACAGTCATTCAGACTTGACGAACTGTCCTTGGCTCTGGGAAGCGACAAACAGTCATTCAGACTTGACGAACTGTCCTTGGCTCTGGGAAGCGACAAACAGTCATTCAGACTTGACGAACTGTCCTTGGCTCTGGGAAGCGACAAACAGTCATTCAGACTTGACGAACTGTCCTTGGCTCTGGGAAGCGACAAACAGTCATTCAGACTTGACGAACTGTCCTTGGCTCTGGGAAGCGACAAACAGTCATTCAGACTTGAACTGTCCTTGGCTCTGGGAAGCGACAAACAGTCATTCAGACTTGACGAACTGTCCTTGGCTCTGGGAAGCGACAAACAGTCATTCAGACTTGATGAACTGTCCTTGGCTCTGGGAAGCGACAAACAGTCATTCAGACTTGACGAACTGTCCTTGGCTCTGGGAAGCGACAAACAGTCATTCAGACTTGACGAACTGTCCTTGGCTCTGGGAAGCGACAAACAGTCATTCAGACTTGAACTGTCCTTGGCTCTGGGAAGCGACAAACAGTCATTCAGACTTGACGAACTGTCCTTGGCTCTGGGAAGCGACAAACAGTCATTCAGACTTGACGAACTGTCCTTGGCTCTGGGAAGCGACAAACAGTCATTCAGACTTGACGAACTGTCCTTGGCTCTGGGAAGCGACAAACAGTCATTCAGACTTGACGAACTGTCCTTGGCTCTGGGAAGCGACAAACAGTCATTCAGACTTGACGAACTGTCCTTGGCTCTGGGAAGCGACAAACAGTCATTCAGACTTGACGAACTGTCCTTGGCTCTGGGAAGCGACAAACAGTCATTCAGACTTGACGAACTGTCCTTGGCTCTGGGAAGCGACAAACAGTCATTCAGACTTGACGAACTGTCCTTGGCTCTGGGAAGCGACAAACAGTCATTCAGACTTGACGAACTGTCCTTGGCTCTGGGAAGCGACAAACAGTCATTCAGACTTGACGAACTGTCCTTGGCTCTGGGAAGCGACAAACAGTCATTCAGACTTGACGAACTGTCCTTGGCTCTGGGAAGCGACAAACAGTCATTCAGACTTGACGAACTGTCCTTGGCTCTGGGAAGCGACAAACAGTCATTCAGACTTGACGAACTGTCCTTGGCTCTGGGAAGCGACAAACAGTCATTCAGACTTGACGAACTGTCCTTGGCTCTGGGAAGCGACAAACAGTCATTCAGACTTGACGAACTGTCCTTGGCTCTGGGAAGCGACAAACAGTCATTCAGACTTGACGAACTGTCCTTGGCTCTGGGAAGCGACAAACAGTCATTCAGACTTGACGAACTGTCCTTGGCTCTGGGAAGCGACAAACAGTCATTCAGACTTGACGAACTGTCCTTGGCTCTGGGAAGCGACAAACAGTCATTCAGACTTGACGAACTGTCCTTGGCTCTGGGAAGCGACAAACAGTCATTCAGACTTGACGAACTGTCCTTGGCTCTGGGAAGCGACAAACAGTCATTCAGACTTGACGAACTGTCCTTGGCTCTGGGAAGCGACAAACAGTCATTCAGACTTGACGAACTGTCCTTGGCTCTGGGAAGCGACAAACAGTCATTCAGACTTGACGAACTGTCCTTGGCTCTGGGAAGCGACAAACAGTCATTCAGACTTGACGAACTGTCCTTGGCTCTGGGAAGCGACAAACAGTCATTCAGACTTGAACTGTCCTTGGCTCTGGGAAGCGACAAACAGTCATTCAGACTTGACGAACTGTCCTTGGCTCTGGGAAGCGACAAACAGTCATTCAGACTTGAACTGTCCTTGGCTCTGGGAAGCGACAAACAGTCATTCAGACTTGACGAACTGTCCTTGGCTCTGGGAAGCGACAAACAGTCATTCAGACTTGACGAACTGTCCTTGGCTCTGGGAAGCGACAAACAGTCATTCAGACTTGAACTGTCCTTGGCTCTGGGAAGCGACAAACAGTCATTCAGACTTGATGAACTGTCCTTGGCTCTGGGAAGCGACAAACAGTCATTCAGACTTGACGAACTGTCCTTGGCTCTGGGAAGCGACAAACAGTCATTCAGACTTGACGAACTGTCCTTGGCTCTGGGAAGCGACAAACAGTCATTCAGACTTGACGAACTGTCCTTGGCTCTGGGAAGCGACAAACAGTCATTCAGACTTGACGAACTGTCCTTGGCTCTGGGAAGCGACAAACAGTCATTCAGACTTGACGAACTGTCCTTGGCTCTGGGAAGCGACAAACAGTCATTCAGACTTGACGAACTGTCCTTGGCTCTGGGAAGCGACAAACAGTCATTCAGACTTGACGAACTGTCCTTGGCTCTGGGAAGCGACAAACAGTCATTCAGACTTGACGAACTGTCCTTGGCTCTGGGAAGCGACAAACAGTCATTCAGACTTGACGAACTGTCCTTGGCTCTGGGAAGCGACAAACAGTCATTCAGACTTGACGAACTGTCCTTGGCTCTGGGAAGCGACAAACAGTCATTCAGACTTGACGAACTGTCCTTGGCTCTGGGAAGCGACAAACAGTCATTCAGACTTGACGAACTGTCCTTGGCTCTGGGAAGCGACAAACAGTCATTCAGACTTGAACTGTCCTTGGCTCTGGGAAGCGACAAACAGTCATTCAGACTTGACGAACTGTCCTTGGCTCTGGGAAGCGACAAACAGTCATTCAGACTTGACGAACTGTCCTTGGCTCTGGGAAGCGACAAACAGTCATTCAGACTTGACGAACTGTCCTTGGCTCTGGGAAGCGACAAACAGTCATTCAGACTTGACGAACTGTCCTTGGCTCTGGGAAGCGACAAACAGTCATTCAGACTTGACGAACTGTCCTTGGCTCTGGGAAGCGACAAACAGTCATTCAGACTTGAACTGTCCTTGGCTCTGGGAAGCGACAAACAGTCATTCAGACTTGAACTGTCCCTGGCTCTGGGAAGCGATAAACAGTCATTCAGACTTGACGAACTGTCCTTCGCTCTGGGAAGCGACAAACAGTCATTCAGACTTGACGAACTGTCCTTGGCTCTGGGAAGCGACAAACAGTCATTCAGACTTGACGAACTGTCCTTGGCTCTGGGAAGCGACAAACAGTCATTCAGACTTGACGAACTGTCCTTGGCTCTGGGAAGCGACAAACAGTCATTCAGACTTGACGAACTGTCCTTGGCTCTGGGAAGCGACAAACAGTCATTCAGACTTGACGAACTGTCCTTGGCTCTGGGAAGCGACAAACAGTCATTCAGACTTGACGAACTGTCCTTGGCTCTGGGAAGCGACAAACAGTCATTCAGACTTGACGAACTGTCCTTGGCTCTGGGAAGCGACAAACAGTCATTCAGACTTGACGAACTGTCCTTGGCTCTGGGAAGCGACAAACAGTCATTCAGACTTGAACTGTCCTTGGCTCTGGGAAGCGACAAACAGTCATTCAGACTTGACGAACTGTCCTTGGCTCTGGGAAGCGACAAACAGTCATTCAGACTTGACGAACTGTCCTTGGCTCTGGGAAGCGACAAACAGTCATTCAGACTTGACGAACTGTCCTTGGCTCTGGGAAGCGACAAACAGTCATTCAGACTTGACGAACTGTCCTTGGCTCTGGGAAGCGACAAACAGTCATTCAGACTTGAACTGTCCTTGGCTCTGGGAAGCGACAAACAGTCATTCAGACTTGACGAACTGTCCTTGGCTCTGGGAAGCGACAAACAGTCATTCAGACTTGACGAACTGTCCTTGGCTCTGGGAAGCGACAAACAGTCATTCAGACTTGACGAACTGTCCTTGGCTCTGGGAAGCGACAAACAGTCATTCAGACTTGACGAACTGTCCTTGGCTCTGGGAAGCGACAAACAGTCATTCAGACTTGACGAACTGTCCTTGGCTCTGGGAAGCGACAAACAGTCATTCAGACTTGACGAACTGTCCTTGGCTCTGGGAAGCGACAAACAGTCATTCAGACTTGACGAACTGTCCTTGGCTCTGGGAAGCGACAAACAGTCATTCAGACTTGACGAACTGTCCTTGGCTCTGGGAAGCGACAAACAGTCATTCAGACTTGACGAACTGTCCTTGGCTCTGGGAAGCGACAAACAGTCATTCAGACTTGACGAACTGTCCTTGGCTCTGGGAAGCGACAAACAGTCATTCAGACTTGACGAACTGTCCTTGGCTCTGGGAAGCGACAAACAGTCATTCAGACTTGACGAACTGTCCTTGGCTCTGGGAAGCGACAAACAGTCATTCAGACTTGACGAACTGTCCTTGGCTCTGGGAAGCGACAAACAGTCATTCAGACTTGACGAACTGTCCTTGGCTCTGGGAAGCGACAAACAGTCATTCAGACTTGACGAACTGTCCTTGGCTCTGGGAAGCGACAAACAGTCATTCAGACTTGACGAACTGTCCTTGGCTCTGGGAAGCGACAAACAGTCATTCAGACTTGACGAACTGTCCTTGGCTCTGGGAAGCGACAAACAGTCATTCAGACTTGACGAACTGTCCTTGGCTCTGGGAAGCGACAAACAGTCATTCAGACTTGACGAACTGTCCTTGGCTCTGGGAAGCGACAAACAGTCATTCAGACTTGAACTGTCCTTGGCTCTGGGAAGCGACAAACAGTCATTCAGACTTGACGAACTGTCCTTGGCTCTGGGAAGCGACAAACAGTCATTCAGACTTGACGAACTGTCCTTGGCTCTGGGAAGCGACAAACAGTCATTCAGACTTGACGAACTGTCCTTGGCTCTGGGAAGCGACAAACAGTCATTCAGACTTGACGAACTGTCCTTGGCTCTGGGAAGCGACAAACAGTCATTCAGACTTGACGAACTGTCCTTGGCTCTGGGAAGCGACAAACAGTCATTCAGACTTGACGAACTGTCCTTGGCTCTGGGAAGCGACAAACAGTCATTCAGACTTGACGAACTGTCCTTGGCTCTGGGAAGCGACAAACAGTCATTCAGACTTGACGAACTGTCCTTGGCTCTGGGAAGCGACAAACAGTCATTCAGACTTGACGAACTGTCCTTGGCTCTGGGAAGCACTCCTCGTTTTTATTTGAGTCTCCTCGCCACTGCTTTCTGAAATTCTGCTTTACTTAGCTGAGACTTCTACTCTCTATCTTGGAAAAAGATCCTGAGATGGAAAGACGAAAAATCTGAGTGCTCTACTGTCTCTCGTGAAGATTTATAATGACTTCAGCAATAGAGTTTTCAAATAACTTATCTTTGTCCAGGCGAGAATTAAGAAACTCAGTTTTAACATATTCTGAAAGGTTTTGAGAAGGTAGCCAGGCAAAGCTTCTCATAACTGCATCAGTAGCAGCAGCTCGGAATAGAGTATTAGCAAAGTTATTACAATTTAAAGTATGCGTGGTTACATGAAAAGCAGATACAATTCAGGAACTGAATTTAAAGCAGTTTTACCCCAGAAGAAGGAAGGTTTATTAGTCAAATTTAGGTATATAAGTAAGTACTAGGTTAGCTGCCCATGAAGGCCATTTTAAGCCTAGCAAATATCCCTTTCAGAGGTGAGAATCAAACCCTAAACGTTTTGTTTTTGAGGTAAACACCTTAACCATTAATCCATACCCCAACACCCCCCCCCTCCCAAAAAAAAGGTGCAGGCAGATACTGTGGAACAAACCTGCTTACCAAGTGACTGCACTACCAGAAAGATAAATCCTTTTCTCATGTAATCAAAATATGCCAGTAAAAATGTTGAAAAGTGTTCAAAATTCTGAAAATTAAAGTTGCAGAAGAATAAACCTCCTTCTCAATCCTTGTCAACAGCTTTCCTATCCTTGACAAAGCAGACGGGGTTAGCATTCATCTTCTTCTTCTTCTTTCGGCTTTTCCCGGTTAGGGGTCGCCACAGCGGATCACCTTGTCCACACATTGAATGGCAGTGGAGTTTTACGGTGTCGAGTTGCCAGCCCGGCGCCCAACCTTCCACAGAAGGCACACTCACACACACACCTAGGGCCAATTTAGAGTGTCCAGTCCACCTGCAGCATGTCTTTGGGATGTGGGAGGAAACCGGAGCACCCGGAGGAAACCCACGCGACCACAGGGAGGACATGCAGACTCCGCACAGAAGGCACCCCAGCTGAGGATCGAACCGGAGAACCTCTTGCTGTGAGGCGGCAATGCTAACCACTGCACCACCGTGGCCGCCCACGGGGTTAGCATTCATAATAAGTTTAATTGTAGATAATGATTTAATTGTAGAATCCAATTTGGGATTAGAGAGCAAGAACTTACGTGCATGTGGTACCTGTCAGACTTTGGGGGGACAGGGGGCTATATGTCAGGCATACTGCAAATTGTAAATAAGCATCTTCTAAGGCAGACAACACAAGAAGAACAGCTATAGGTTGGGGTACCTACAAATGTAACAAATTATAATACTTTTGCTGGGACATGGGGATTTCATTTTGTTACCATGAAGTGAATCTCTCATTTTATTAATAGTATCAAAAAGAGATAAGTCTTCTGGACACTAATCCAAGGAAAAACTTTCCTCAGAATCAGAATCCTCAGCTTGAGGGAATTAATCCAAGAAATATTCCCAAACCCTCTCTGCTCATCTCACTGTAAATTGTTATCAAACTGCGAGGGAAATATTTTTTCTTTTTGTATTAGAAAGTAGCAGGGAACTGGGATTTAGCACATTAAACACAGAGTAAATCTCTTGGAAAACCTTAGTAAATATACTGAAGTGCCTACGTTTTCTTCTTGGTAAATTGCTATGAAAAGAGCACTAGTCCAGGAATCAGGAAAATTATCCCAGCTAAGTTGTAAACCTTCACCCGCTCCTTCCTCCATTCCCAAAAAGAGTTGCTGTCCCTTGTCCATTGAGGTCAATCCTACACCCACAGAGAATGTGCCAAAGATGGATGGACTGAGGAACTAGTAGTGGCTACAACAGAGTCACCCTCCAGTGGCTGAGACAGTAATAGAGCCAGCCAGACACCCAAAGACTCTCTAACTTTCTTCTTTCAGACAGGAGAAGTAAGAAACATAGAGACAGACAACTGCTGTGTTTTCAAGCCAGGAATGAGATCTGACAAAGAGACAGCAGAGCCTGAGTTAGTCTGTGTACCTGACTGTCACAAAAGGCACCAAATCCTTCACACACACACACACACACACACACACACACACACACACACACACACACACACACACACACACACACACACACACACACAAACACACACAGTCAATATAAACATACAGGTTTTTAAAAGATATGTCTACACAAGCACTACATAAGAAAAAAAATCACTTCAGTAACATGACAGTTCCAGTAAAAAAACATTTCCTAACAAAAATTTCTTAGTAAAACAAACATTGTTTCAAGAAAAATGATGCAATAAAAGGTTTACCCAGAAGGGGTCTTGTCCACCCAGACTTGAAAGGATTGCTAGCCAACTCTCAGTTCCACGAAGCCTGCAGAAGTGAACCACCTGAGGGACAAGAGAGCCCCAAAGATTTCTGATACCCATACTGCCTTTTTATATGGCTCGACTCAGACCATTGGCAGTACTGACATAATGAAAGTACCCTAATGTCTTAAAAGCTAACCGCAGGTTTGCGTAGACAAGGATATAACCCAAATAGCTTAGGCTACTGCAACAGTCATCTAATTGTTGAACATAATTTTTCCCATCCTGTCCTGTCTCTCAATGTCTTGAATTCTGGACAACGCCAAACATAATGAGGAGGGGCAGACCAAAATCAGGGACAGGTTTTAAATGGTGGCCTCATAAGCTTAGAAAGCTGAAGAACAAGTCTTGCAGTACCAAAGAGTTTCTGACAAATATAAAGTCTGAAACTCAAATGTCTGTCAATATTTAGTGATTTCATTCATCAACAATGTGTCAAAAAACACAAATTCTATGAGGAACAGACATAAAGTATAAGGCAATAATCTGGGCATACTGCAAAACATTGGACAATTAAGAGGGTCACATCCTGTCAATAAAACTCAGCAATTTTCCTTTATAAACTAAACAGTATCCCTTCATGAAGCCAGACAATTATTTTACCATTTTTGCTTGCATCTGAAAAATTCAGAGCGTAATGATATTCCCAAAGGTTTAGGCATGCAAAGTCTGGAAGTTAGTGCAGAGAATTAAGTCTAGAATTCAGGGTTTTATTCCGCAGCCTCCACATGCCTTGTGCGTATCTGAGCAATTCACCTAACCACAGTGTTGTGGGGCAGGTGTTTCAATGATCTTGTAGACTGCATGCCTTGTAACGGCCTACACTGTTTTGTCTAACTATGCATGTCTGCAAACCGTATAATGTTGCCTGTGATAAATGCATTACTTCTATTACTCAGCTGGTAAATGAAAACCTAAGCTGGTTAACTAACCATCTGGTAATAGACAAGTTAGGTTTCACAGTTTAATCTGATAGTACAGGCACTAACAAAAATTAAAAACTGTACTCCATATTATATATTCTGTCACCTTCTTAATGCTTCCCGCTTTACAGTCCTAATCTTATTTCGGTCTGGCAGTTAGGGAAGAAAATTAAGGGCTATGAGATGTTAGTGAACCAGTTCCCAAAGTCTAGGGTTTGATTCCCTCAACCTCCATTTAAAAATGTGTTTATCTGAGCAAACAATTTAAGCAAACAGTGTTCTGGAGCAGTTTGTGAAGACAGATAGGTCTCCTCAGTGGTCTCAATCACTGCGAGTCTAGTAACTACATATGAACCTAAAAGATGTAGTTTTTAAATTTACAGGCTTTGTGCTTTTCTGTGCAAACTTTTTATCACTTTATTTGTTATATAGCTGTTATGAAGCCAGACAGCAATATATATATATATATATATATATATATATATATATATATATATATATATATATATTTTTTTTTTTTTTTGTTATGTAATACCCCAATAGAGAGAGAGTGTGGGTGATTATGTGAGTGGGTATATGAGAAGCTGTAGAAATGTGCATTATTCTTTGTTTTTGATACCCCTTTGTATCAACCTATCACTACCTAGAGCAGTGCCTGACATATATCACTCAGGTCTGTCATCCTTCTCCATAATCCTGTCACTCCCTAACTCAGTGCCCCACATACATCACTCAATTCTATCATCCTTCTCCATCATCCTATCACTCCCTACCATAGTACCCCACATACACCCCTCAGGTCTATCATCCTTCTCCATCATCCTATCTCTCCCTAGCTCAGTGCCTCACATATATTAGTCAGGTCTATCATACTTCTCTGTCATCCTACCCCTTCTGGTGCAGTGCCCCACATACATCACTCAGGTCTATCATCCTTCTCCATCATCCTATCACTCCCTAGCTCAGTGCCCCACATATATCAGTCAGTTCTATCATCCTTCTCCATCATCCTATCACTCCCTAGCACAGTGCCCCACATACACCTTTCAGGGCTATCATCCTTCTCTGTCATCCTATCCCTTCTGGTGCAATGCCCCACATACATTACTCAGGTCTATCATCCTTCTCCATCATCCTATCACTCCCTAGCTCAGTGCCTCACATACATCACTCAGGTCTCTCATCCTTCTGCTTATCATCCCGGATGTTTTTCATGCAGGCTGGAGCTGATGCAGCCCCTGAAGGAGTCCTGGGGTGGTCTAGCCATCTCTTCATCTGCAAGGACAAGTTGTCATTTTTTGCTCTGCCCTATTTCCTGCCCTCCTCCCCTTCAGTGCTTTGGCTGCATTCAGTGGGTGTATGTGCAATGGGCACATGCTGACATATTTCTCTGGCCTCTGTGGTAGTTAAGTCAGTGTCCCCACCATAATCTCTCTTAGGACTACATTTCCTTCCTCACATATCTCCAGCCTCCACATGGCATCATTGTGTGGGGAATGCCCTTGAGATCACCCTCTCTCCTGGGATGGTAATGTTCATCCCTTCCTAATGGTTTGTCAGTCACCAAGCAGCTACCTGAACCAAGGTCAGCTGGGCTGTAGTTGGGGCTTTATACTTCGATGCCATCTGAGTGGCGAGAAATGTGTATTCTAAATCGCTGGAGCAAAAGGTATGAAATTGTCACTGGAAATTTTAAAATATGCATCTTGTCACACAGATCCCTGCCTACACTGTGGCTGTGCAGCTGGTAAACATCCAGAGAAGAGAATTGGGTGACTTTCAAAAACAGTTCTTGTCATGGGAGAAGATGCATATGGGTAGAGGTTCAAATGAAGTTGGTCTATGCCCAGGGGTAACAAAATGATCTCTCGGGAGCATTCTAATGGGGTACAAGTTACTAGGTTTCCAAGAAGAATTACAGTTGTATTTTGGAAGTTTCAACTGCTGGTTGATGCAAAATCATCAGGATTAAAGTAATGTTCAGCTCGCATTGTTTATTCACTGTGGAGGAAGACAGGGTGATGTAATCAAGCGAATATCAGGGTGATATAATCAAGTGAATGATATGTACTGTAAGCTCAGTACAGAAAATAAATGGATAATTTTCAATAACATTCACGATTGTTTACCACTTCTGCAAACTAGAACATATCACTGCACTTACATGCAATAAATAAATAAATAAATAACTGCACCACAACACATATAATAGAGACAGAAAGAGAGAGAGAGAATACATATATTTTCTCATATATATATCTATATATACATACACACACACATATATGTATATATATATATATATATATATATATATATATATATATATATATATATATACACACACACACACACACACATATATATATATATATATATATATATATATATATACACACACACACACACATATATATATATATATATATATATATATATATATATACACACACACACACACACACACACACACATATATATATATATATATATATATATATATATATATATATACACACACACACACACACACACACACACACACACATATATATATATATATATAGACGACAAACCCTAGTACCTAGCAAATACAGTTTTTCAGCCTTAAAGGACAATATTTAATAAACTGTGGTTTAAACTCTTGTTTACTTGTTCTTTAATAACAATGCAAAATGATCTTTAACGTGGATTTTACATTAGAATTTATGAATTTATGACAACAGCCTATTTTAGCAATATGCATCCCAATATCATTCCTGTACAAATAGTTTTTTAGTTTTTTTTAATCTTTATACTTTATGTATGTATGGGTCTACCTAATCACCAACAGACCAAATGCCAAGCCCCCCTGCACTCCCTGTTAACTATATATATATATATATATATATATATATATATATATATATATATATATATATATACTGACTTAGATATCACATGATGTCAGGGAAAGGGCATTCTTCTCAGCCCGGAAAATCTTGCAATCTTGCACACCTGTTTGCCATCTGCAACTTTTGACCATACATGGATTCAACTTAATTCAGTTCTCCCATATACATGTGTATAGGGTCTCACCTGTACATTTGTACAGTTTCAGTGGTAAACTAAACACCTCTGTAACTGTAAAATTTTAAAAATATTTCAAAAGCTCACTGCAAGCAGCATTATAAGAAAATGTACAAGTACAGATTGATGCAAACATTATATTTGCCCAAAAAGTGATTCCACAGTACCTTGTAAAATTACTTTCTCAATTCATTCTCATTAGATGCTGTGCCTAAAAGACCTTCCTTCCCCTATCATAAGTAATAAGTGTGATGTCATTAGTAATGACGTGCGAATGAGTAATAAGTGTGATGTCATTAGTAATGACATGCGATTGAGTAATAAGTGTGATGTCATTAGTAATTACATGTGTGATGGCAATCTGCATGGCAGCTCACATAACGTCTGCTACTTCCCTATGATTGTCAGCACTATGCTTTAATGAGCCCAACACCGAAGCTGCTTTGAGACAATGATGGGCAGCTGCAACGTCAAGTGTGGTAAAGTACATAAGGGTGTGAGATGCTAACATCATAACAGAAAATAAATTAAATATGTCAGTTGGCAGAGAGGATAATATTCTATGTGCAACCAGCCAGCAAACATTTAAATACTTCCCTGAGTATACAAAGGTCAGCCTGCATGACAGCAATTCTTATTCAGTTTTGTTAAGTAAGAATATACACACTTCTGCCTCCAAAACATTGTAAGACAACAAAACTCACTCCAGTCTGACATTTTAATATTAATTTCATAAGATGGCAAAACAGTAATACAGCATATCAAGCTAAGAACTTTGTAGCTATTATATGAGTACTCAGTTATCCCATTCCATGCTATGGCACTGAAATCACTGACTGACACACTCTGTAGAGAAGTTCTGAATAAGTCTGCACTGCACATTTCTATGGAAAGACAGTGCTAGTAATATGAGAATGCTAAGCATCTCAAGTCCATTGTAATAAAAATCAAAGTGACTTATTCCATGCAATAGTGGAGGTCACAAAGTTCCAGTCCCACCACCTGACAGCAGAAAACACTGCACCACCCACCACCGAGTTATATCTGTTCAAGGGATGTCCATTACTGTTTCAACTGCAATCCCTCCCACCCAAAAAAAATTCTAACGAATAGCAATGAAACATTGCCTACTGTGATGTTCTAGTGGGCTGCAAAGAGGAAAAAGATTAGTGCGCATGTAAGACAAAAGACAAAATAGGAGACAAGTAAACAATGACATACGTTTAAAGAAGCAAGACAGAGACAGATCCGCTTCATAGCCGTTAAGAAGAGAAGGATGGCCATGCAGAGTTGCTCTTTTTGTCATAATTCCTTAGTATGTCACCATCATAGACACCTTGACTGAGGCTTAGCTCACTCAAGTAACTCGCCAGTCAGTCTTCATAACGCAGTCATGCCTCGAAGTACCATCCATAAAGGAAACATGGTTTAAAAAATAGACCTGTCTGGGTTACAGCTAGGTGCAGAAACTGATGCAAACCTCAGCAAAAAACAGCTACGGAGAGCACAAGTAATATGCCTCATGAATATGTATTAAGTCTTCAGAACATATCCAGGACACAATGACAAATTGAGTTGTGCTACAAAACTGTATTCCCTGTGGTTTGCCCCAGATGGCTTTAACCCTTGCAGTGCAGTGAGCGTGTGTAAACATAGCTGCACGGCATACACATACACAGCAATTTTGTGTAAGCATAGTTGTACAGCATACACAGCAATTTTGTCCATGTGTCTATGTTTATGTTCAGAATCCAAATTAGCCCCAGCAATTCAGCACTGTTCTACCGTTATTTCATTGCCATGGTCCCACACAGTTCTTCTTACAAGTCAGTATACTGACACTGATTTTAAAATACACAATAGGTGTTTGTACACGAAGCACACAGAATAAAAATTTGTCAGTATATCACAGAGAATCCAACAGTCCTGGGTATAAATATTTAAGTCTACACTTACAAAAAAAACAAGTAATCTCCATGGTATCCCCGAAGTCTCGAAATAACCCACTAAACAAGTATAATGGGTCCAAAAACAAAACACTGTAAGAAACTTCTCTGTGTGGAATATTTTCAGTCCATATAATAACATTTTTATAGATAGTTGTTAGGGTTCTTGTACACAGACCTGAAGAAGTCTAGAAGGACGAAAGCGATCTTTGTTAACAATAGGTTATAAAAATAGAATATGAGTTTTACAATTGATTTTTTACATGCAAAGTGTATATGTATATATTTATATATATTCTTTGATTGCCAAATGGACTAAGATTAATATATTTCCAGCCATGTAGTATATTGTCTTGGATAAAATCACAGACTTAATAATCTGCTTAATAATGTGGTTAAATAAGAGGTACCACATCATTATAAATTTTATTTAAAGTACATAAGGGTTATATTATTATGACAGCTACTAAGTAGGGCAGGACCAGCTTGAATATCACACTGATGGGGGAAGGGATGTGAATTTAATAAGTATACCAATAACACTTTGTTTTACAGCACAATAAACCACCCCCTTGCCTGATAAAAAAATGTATATATATATTTAGAAAACAAGCGTCTTACCTCACTTTTCACTTCATTTTATTTTACTTTAATAGTAACTTGTAGTAATATATACTTTTCACTACTTTTAAGACTTACACTTAGCAAGGCTTCCAACTATAGTTGCAGGTAGTGATTTCTCTAGATACTTTTTTACAAACACTTTTCTATAAACATTTTTACATGCAGACCTGTTATGCATTGTTTTTAGACTGCTTTTATTGTGTATATATTTCTTACACACTTTCATGCTTTTAATGCACATTTGCTTGAGGTACAAACTGCTGATGCATCAATGTTTTATGGTTTCTAACTGTTTTAAAAGTATGAAACTACACACTTTTGAGAATGCTCCTAAACAGAGCTTTCATTCCCTGAATTTACTTTTGCAAGAAATGCTGCTAACACGCCTTCATTGTGACTGCATTACTAATTAAGGCGAGGGTGTGTTGTATAAAAACCTGACTCTGACACTGCATTCTACTTTTGCCTCTGATGAAGCTGTAGTTTTAACCACAGCGAAAACCCTTGTTTTAATAATAAAGTGCGTTAAGGTTCAAGTTTTTTTCCGACTTCAGTGTGGCTTTATACGTGCAAGTGGATTTCAACTTCAGTGTTGCAGCTTGTACTGCAAACAGCCTTCACAATAAGGACTTTAACATTTTTGGGGGCTTTACAGTGCTTGTCTGGACTGCTTTTGTGCATCCCTGAAACAGGAATTAACATACAGTGACCGAGCAAGTCATCAGTCAGCAAGCCAGGACAGTGGTCAAATATCATCCCTGAAACAGGAATTAACATACAGCTCAAATGGTGTAGTGGTACATTGCTCTGGCTGTAGCGTACATGGTCCTGGGTTCGAGACTTGGCAGGGCTGATTATTTCAATCAACAGAACATGCTGGAGGGATATGTTCATAACCCAGAGACGGCCTATGCTATGGAATAGACCTCCCATACATGTCAAACAGAGCAACTCACTGGCCCTGTTCAAGAGGAATTTTGATGAGTGGAAAGGAAATAGAAAATTCACCCCGGGGATCACTCCAGTGCCTCTACTTGACAGAGGCACTGGGAACTAAGGTCAGGTGGCACGATGCCAGGGTAATCCTATGGGCTAGGCTTGTAAAGGCTCCAGGGCCATTAGTCTAGTACACACCTATGAACCTATGACTGAGCAAATCATCAGTGATCTAGCCAGGACAGTGTTAAAATATCCCTGAAACAGGAATTAACATACAGTGACCGAGCAAGTCATCAGTCATCTAGCCAGGACAGTGGTCAAATAAAATCCCTTAAAGAGGAATTAACATACAGTGACTGAAGAAGTCATCGAGCCAGGACAGTGGTCAAATATCATCACTTAAAGAGGAATTAACATACAGTGACCAAGCAAGTCATCAGTCATCTAGCCAGGATAGTGGTCAAATAAAATCCCTTAAAGAGGAATTAACATACAGTGACTGAACAAGTCATCAAGCCAGGACAGTAGTCAAATATCATCACTTAAAGAGGAATTAACATACAGTGACCAAGCAAGTCATCAGTCATCTAGCCAGGACAGTGGACAAATATCATCCCTTAAAGAGGAATTAAGATACAGTGACTGAACAAGTCATCAGTCATCTAGCCAGGACAGTGGTCAAATATCATCCCTTAAAGAGGAATTAACATGCAGTGACTGAACAAGTTATCAGTCATCTAGCCAGGACAGTGGTCAAATATCATCCCTGAAAGAGGAATTAACATACAGTGACTTAGCAAATCACATCAGTCATCTAGCCAGGACAGCGGTCAAATATCGTCCCTTAAACAGGAATTAACATACAGTGATGAGCAAATCATCAGTCAGCTAGCCAGGACAGTGGTCAAATATCATCCCTGAAACAGGAATTAAAATACAGTGACCGAGCAAGTCATCAGTCAGCAAGCCAGGACAGTGGTCAAATATCATCCCTGAAAGAGGAGTTAATATATAGTGACTGAGAAAATCAGTCAGTTGTCTAGCCAGGACAGTGGTCAAATATTATCCCTGAAATAGGAATTAACATACAGTGACAGAGCAAGTCATCAGTCAGCTAGCCAGGACAGCGGTCAAATATCGTCACTCTAAAAGGAATTAACATATAGTGACTGAGCAAATCAACAGTCAGCTAGCCAGGACAGTGGTTAAATATCAACCCTGAAACAGGAATTAACATACAGTGACCGAGCAAATCATCAGTTGTCTAGCAATGAAAGTGGTCAAATATCATCCCTGAAACAGGAATTAACATACAGTGACCGAGCAAGTCATCAGTCAGCTAGCCAGGACAGTGTTCAAATATCATCCCTGAAACAGGAATTAACATACAGTGAGCGAGCAAGTCATCAGTCAGCTAGCCAGGACAGTGGTCAAATATCATCCCTGAAACAGGAATTATAACAGTGTAAGAAACTTTTCTGTGTGGAAGATTTTAAGTACATATATCTCTAGTTAATCACTGTATATTAATCATATCAGACAATAGTAGTAGAAGTAGCAAACTTAAACTCATCTTAAGTAAAAAAAAAATAATAAAAAATATATAATTGTACAGAATTACTAAGTATTCGAAAGTAATCCAAGCAAGGCAGGCAGTCTGTTTCCAGTCGAAAATCCTTTATTAAGTACACAGACAAGCAATCCAAGTAAAACAAAAATAGAGCAATAGTTTCCTCACAAGCTTTCTATATATATATATATATATATATATATATATATATATATATATATATATACTTTTTATCAGGTAAGGGAGTGGTTTACTGTGCTGTAAAACAAAGTGTTATTGGTACACATGTTAAATTCACATCCCTTCCCCCATCAATGTGACATTCGACCTGGCCCTGCCCTACTTAGTAGCTGTCATAATAATATAACCGTTATGTATTTTAAATAAAATTTATAATGATGTGGTACCTCTTATTTAACCAGATTATCAAGCAGATTATTAAGTCTGTGATTTTATCCAAGACAATATACTACATGGCTGGAAATATATCAGCCTTAGTCCATTTGGCAATCAAAAATATATATAAATATGGTTCCCTTTCCCCATGTCCATCCTCGGGCGTTGGTGGTTTCATCCGTCAGGTCGGGTCTTCTGCACTGTCGACACTGCCACACTGATTTGCGATGGTCTTCTTCTTCTCGTTTCTCTTCTCTGCCCTCTCCTGTGCTGTCTGGTCTTCTGCGCGTGTCGACTATAAATATATACATATACACTTTGCATGCAAAAAAATCAATTGTAAAAATCATATTCTATTTTCATAACCTTTATTTTTATTTTATTTATTTATTTTACATTTGTTGACCAGGATAGTCCGACTGGATATATGTCCATTTTCAGCAGAGGCCAGGGGGAAAAAAGCTCCACATACCAAAAAAGATATATCACTGAGTGATAAACTCAGGCAGACATGTTTAGAAAAATACAGACAAAGAATACAGGCAGATATCAATATACACAATGTGCAGACTTACATCTGATTGGCAAAGACATATCAGAAAATGTGAACACAGAATACAATCAGATCTCATAATTCACAATGCTTAGACATACAAATGCTATGAGGCATAGATACTTGGCTAAACAGCAGGTTGGATAGCAAGACATGTATTAGTGAAGTTGTTAGGTTTAGAACAAGAGCACAGCCAATGAGATGTGAGGTATTTTTTGAGTTCTCTTTTAAATAGGGGTAGTGAGATTTCCTTGGTAATGGTAGTAGGGAATAGATTCCAAATTTTACCGGTTGAGTCGGCATATACAGCATCGCCTGCAGAGTTGTTGGATTTTTGCGTCAGTATCATTAGTTTATCAGCTGAGTGTAATGGCCTGTGGGCACTATGAGGGGTGAGAATATTTTTGAGGGCAGGGGTGTTATCAGGTTGATGGAGTATTTTATGCGCTACTATAAGCTGGTTGAACTGTAGAAGGGTAGGATACTCTAGCCATCCCAGTGCTTTGAGGTTCTGGCAATAGTGGGTCCTAAAAGCCATGGCAGTAGCGAATCTGGCTATATGATTGTAACATCCTGATAATTTGTTGAGATCAGTTTTGGATAGGTTGGTGAGTACAGGGGAGGCATACATAAGGGTAGAGAGGCGGTGTGATCTTGCAATAGCTACCCTAGCTAGGGGGGTGAGGAAAGGTTTGGCTCTGTACAGGGAGCCACGTTTTTTGTTGACGGACTTAATAGTGTGATTGACATGTTTATCAAATTTAAGGTTGTTGTCTATTATTATGCCTAGAAGCTTTGTATGGTCATCAGGGGAGATAATGGTGTCATTGCTAGATTTGATGTTGAAGGAAGGAGGAGAAATTCTACAGTTGGGGAGAAAAGTAGTAGCTTGGTTTTGTTAGGATTTAGAAGCAGGCGGCAATTAGCTAGCCATGTTTCTACCGTGCTGAAAGTGGTCTGGGTGAGGGTTAGAAGTTGTGTAGGGGAGGAGACGGAGCATATTAGCGTTGAGTCATCTACATACTGGATGCAAGTGGCTTCTGGGATGGTGGTGTGCAGATCATTGATAAAGACAGAGAAAAGAAGGGGAACTAGTATGGATTGTGGGACACCTAGGGTTAGAGGAAGTTGGGATGACAGCATGCTCTGCCATAAGACAGCCTGCTGTCTACCATTTAGGTAGGAGTGAAACCATTGTATTGTGTGTTTGTCTAAACCGATGGTTTGTAGGGTATTGAGCAGTAGCTGATGGTTGACCCTATTGAAAATCACTACTAATCCAAAAAGAACGAATGCCCTCCAGACAAAACCAATAACAAAAAAACAGGAGTGCAAAGGACTCGGAGAGAAACCACAAACTTGCTTCAAGCCAAATAACTGATTTTTATTACTATTCCACCGCCAGAACACATAAAACATTAACGCTTTATATTACACCATGCATTTTTGTCCTCATTCACTGGACTTCATCAGATGCTCCATTTAAAATCTCTAATTCCATTTATACAGTTTCTAAAACCGAACGAACCAATAAAATACCATTACTTGATTTAAAAAAACAAGAAATCTGTCATTTGGGCTCATGAATATTAATCACATATACCTCCTTTAAACTCATAAATGTTGCCTTGTTTTTTATATAAAATATTATTATAAATACATTTTATTAAATAAAATCATCATTTTCCACCACATTTACCTTAAAAAAGCTTTTGTACATCTGTGACATAGGATAATTGATATTTTACTATAAAAGAATTTATTTGATTCATTCTTTTTGAAACTGAAATTCTTAATGAACAGTGCCACCTTCTGTTCCACCTAAATATTACATATAACAAACTTTCTTTCACAACTTAGCAGACCTTAATTTTAAAAGTGATAATATAGACAGGTAATCATTTAAGCCTGGTGTTTTACCTGTTTCTAAGGTTACTTGCCACCATAATTCCTTATGCCCTATTTTCTCTTCCCATGGGCCACCCGATATCATTTTTAATTTGTTCCAGTACCAAAAAAAAGAAATTTGTAATCCTCACACACCTTAGAATGCTTAAATAATGCATTTGTTTCTTTCCCTTTCATTATGTCATAAGTGTGTTCGTAAATTCTCCTTTTTAAAGTTCTCTCTCTGTTTTGCCCACGTAAAAGGAATTACATTTCTGACAGATGGCAAAATATACTAACCCCTTGGCCTCACAATTGTAATATCCTTTACTAACTACCCATCTTTCCCTACTTTCTAAAAAAATTCTTTCCTCATTTATGATATGCTCACATTGGTTTCACCGTCCACATTTGTAAGTGCCTAGTTTCCTTCCATTTCTTCCACCATAGTTTCTTTTATTATTTATATTCTTATTTTCTAGGATATCCTTTATACTACTTGAATTTCTAAAGACCACTTTGGAAGTTATCCTAGATATACCTTCCAGATCTGTGAAGGAAATAAACCTATTCCATTCTTTGTGAAAAATTGCTTTTATATTATTATTTATTGCATTATATTCTAAAACAAATGCCTGCTGATATTCCCCATTACCATTTATCCCTTTATTTTCACTTACATTATTTTTATCCAATTTAATCCCCTTGATTGTTTTAAATTTGTCAGTTCTCCCTTTTTCCACCTCAGACCTAATGTTTTTAACAAAATCCCTAGGGTACCCCCTTTCTGTAAACATCTTCTCTAATAAATTACACTCATTCCAAAAGTCACTATCCATATCAGTCATACGTGACCCCCTAACAAATAGTCCTTTCACTATGTTCTTCTTACAATGTGCAGGGTGTGCACTATTATAGTAAAGGAAAGAATTACAAAAAGTTGATTTCCTATGAACCCTAGTTTCCAAGGAATTGTTTACCTTGTATATTTCTAGGTCTAGATATTGTAAACTTTCATAAGATATTTTATAAGTAAACTTAAGGAAATCTGTGGTCTTACTAATTTACTCCATAAATTCTTCAAATATTTGATCACCCCTGTCCAAAAAATTACTATATCATCTAAAAATCTATGATATAGCATCCAACAGGAGTGGAAACTAGAATTTAGGACATGTGTTTCCTCCCACTTAGCTAAAACTAAGTTTGCAAAGGTAGGAGCACAGGCCGCACCCATGGCTACCCCCTGAGTTTGTTGAAAAAATTCACCATTAAAAATCAAAAAAATATTCTTCAGGACCATATCCATTAATCCTGTGCTCACTACCTTTTCTCTGTGGGTTAAATTTTTATCCTGGAACACAACGTCCTCAAACATTTTCATTCCTGCCACATAAAGGATGGAGGAAAATAGGTCAACTATGTCTATAGTGACAAATAATAAATTTTCAATACACAAATCTGAAGTGATTTCCCTTAATAGATCCCAAGAATCTTTTAATATAACCTTCTTATTGACCCAAATGTGTTTTGTTTTAGTATCCACGTATTTTGCTAAAGGAAATGTTTTCGAGCCATCAGCCGATACTATAGGCCTGAGTGGGGGGTCTTCCAAATTTTTATGGATCTTAGGGATTCCAAATATTATAGGGATTTTTGGTTTTTCAACCTTCAAATATGTCTACATTTTTTTATCAATGGTGCCTTCATGGAGCATATCTTCTAATTCTATGTCTATTCTATTGTAGGCCAGATTCACTTCATTCCTAGAGACACAGGTGTATTTCATTTCATCCCTGTGTACTTCCTTCATTTTCCCTTCATATTGTATAAGATCCATAATTACAGTCCCCCCACCCTTATCTGGTTTCATTATTCTCACATTGAAATTGGATTTTAATTCTTCCAAAACTTTATTCTCTTCCCTATTAAGGTTCATATTATATTTAATTCTCATTTGTGAATCCCTAATTTATTTTTCCAAAACACACTCCAAGTTTTTTAACTGGGGATGCATAGGGGGATTAAACATAGTTTTCCTTGTTAATGCTTGATCATTATAAACTACATTTTTGCATTATCTTTGGAAAATAATATTTCCAAATTTACTTTCCTCAAAAACAATTTAATGTCCAGAAATGTTCTCGTTAGATCTCCTTTAACATAAGGGATGAATTTAAGTCCCTTCTCTAAGAGATTAAAATGTTCCTTCACTAGGTGGACATTACTGAAATTATAAATAGAGAATCCATTATAGGTACTTCTATATCCTTCCACCTTTATCTCCTGTTCGAGATTTCCTCCATCTGGGACAGGGGTACAAATATCTAATATCTCCCCCTCCCTCTTCCCCCCATTTGAAAATGTCTATTTTGTTGTCCTTGTTTATTGGGAAACTTATTTTCCCTACCTAAAAGGGGAAATTCCCTATTGTAATCATATTCATCCCATTCACCTATTGTCTGGTCATTATCCTGTATATTATTTTTCTCCTGTCTATATGTTTTTCTATTCATGTAGGGTGGTTTGGGGGTAACTAACATTATTTTCATAATCTTGAAGATCCCTTCTTATTTTTTTCATTTTTCTGTTCACCAACTCTTCACATTTACCATCAATTTCACTTCTCACTTTAAAGTATTTTTCTTTTTCTTCCTTTATCCCAAAAATAAGGTCCTCTTTTATATACCCATCCAGCTCATCAATTTCTTTTTGCAACATTTCTAATGTCCTGCCATTCTCCTTAATAATTAATTTTAAAACATCAAGACCACATTTATTGAATGCTTCCATTAATTCTTTGTGAAAAACTGAGCCCATTTGAACATTATTAGGGTATTTATACACCCTTAAACCTTTTGTAACAATGTTCCTATTAATACATTCAGTGAGGTATGCGTTTTCTATACATAATGTTTTGTACTTAAACATTAATTTTGAAATCTTGTCCACGTTTTCATTATAAGAATCTGTATTACACGACCCCTTAGGGCCTCCGTTTTCTATTTTAAAACAAAAATGATCTTTTACCCATTCAGCAGTCTCTCTGGGTCTTTTGTTGAAAACGGCACCTGCATTTGCCTGACCCACGTTCGGTGACACTCTGTTGCCATTATCTCCTCTGTCTTTAGGACTTGTACTCCAAAAAATTCCTGGTGTGGCTTCAGGATTAAACGTTACACCTTTCGGTTCCTCCAGGTCGCCAGTGTCCAATTCACCACCAGTAAGCTCCCTTTTCCTTTTATTTTTGTGTAGTAAAAACCCTTCGGTTCCACTTCCTGTAGCCTGGGATGCCTGAATATTCATCCCCACCAAAGTTTTACACAGCGGCATTAACAAGTCAAGCTCCGTAACCTGCCCAATCAGCCTACGAGATTGGCCCAGAAGTTGTGTAGGGGAAGAGGCAGAGCATATTAGCATTGAGTCATCTACATATTGGATGCAAGTGGCTTCTGGGATGGTGGTGTGCAGATCATTGATAAAGACAGAGAAAAGAAGGGGAACTAGTATGGACCCCTGTGGGACACCTAGGGTTAGAGGAAGTTGGGGTGACAGCTTGCTTTGCCATAAGACAGCCTGCTGTCTACCATTTAGGTAGGAGTGAAACCATTGTATTGCATGTTTGTCTAAACCAATGGTTTGTAGGGTATTGAGCAGTAGCTGATAGTTGACTATACTGAAAGCTTTTGAGAGATCTAGGAAGTCTGCTGAAGATAGTTTGTTGTTGTTGCGATGAAGATTGATGACATTAGAGAAAGACAGAAGAGCCATGGTGGTACTGTGGAATGGCCTAAAGCCATGCTGAGAGTCGGTGAGCATTCCATTTTGAATAAGAAAGTGCATGATTTGTTTGTGTATGCATCTTTCCATGATTTTAGCTAGTGGTGAAAGAATGGCTATAGGTCTGAAGTTAGATAATTCTGTGGAACTTCCTCCTTTATGGAGCGGTATAACATGTGATACTGTCCATATTGCTGGGGTAGAGCCTTCTGAGATGGAACTGTTGATCAGAATAGAAATGGAAAGTGCTATGGCATCAGCTGCTTTTTGAAGATATTCAGCTGGGAGGTGGTCGGCAGCTACTGTAGTAGGTTTTAGCTTTTTGAGTAAAGTCTGGATCAGGTTGGTAAGTATGGTTTGAAAGGTAAAGGTGGGTTGGGTGCTGGGTGGATCAGGGCTAGATGTGCCAGAGCTGGTGTTTGTGTCCGAAGGAGTGAGATGGGTAGCTAGAGACTGGATAGTTTCAGTAAAGAAGGAGTTGAAGCTGTTTGAAATTTCTACAGGGGATTTATCAAGGGCAGCTGATGGGGTAGGAGTGGTGGATCAGCCTGGGTGGAGAAGATTGTTAATACCAGCCCAGAACTTTTGGGGCTTTAGCTGATATTTTTGTTGTAGGAGGGTGTAGTGATTTTTTTTGTCTAGAATGACAGATTGTTTTGGTCTGATTCCTTAGCTGCCGGTATCTTACTTGGTCCATAGGGGCTTTGGTAACATGCCACCTGGCCCAGTCGTTGTTTCTTAGTTTAATTTTGTTTTTTGTTTCATTAGATAGCCACAGTGCAACTGTGGCTTTTACATGGATGGTACACTTAGGAGCATGGTGGTTAAGGATAGCCAGAAATCTGGTATTGAAGTACTCAACTGCTTCTTATAATGGGAGTCGTTTCAAGACATTGCAATTACATGCTTTGAGTTAATTTTGGAAGTTGTCAAGGTTAAAGTCCCTGATGTTTCTTCTAGTTTTGTAGGCGGGCTGGTTGGGAATGTCGGCTTTGAGCCTAATAATATAGGTAATGCAGTGATCACTTAGATCATCGGGTAATGTACCTGACTTGTACTTTTGGGGGTGGCTGTTAATAGGTATCCAATCAAGGATACTATCTTTGACTCTATTTTTGCTAAATCTGGTGGGGGTGGCAATGACCTGAGTAAACCTGTGGAGGTTTAAATGGGTGAAGGGAGTTTGAGGATCAGGTGTTCCAATCAGTGTTAAAGTCCCCCAAGACAATGGTTTCCTGGGGATAGTTAGAAGCTAGCAATGTAAGATATTTTCTAGAGTATTATCATTCCTGTCGGGTGGAATATAAATGCAGACAATGTATCTGCATTTACTTTTGTTTATTATTAGTTTGGTGATGAGAATTTCTGCATTGCCAAACTAGGGTGGCTGTTAGGTGTCAGTTGTTATTGTTAGGGTAGTACAGCTACCCCACCACCTTTCCTGGAGGTCTGGTCCAGTCTAATGATCTTGTACTGTGGGGGGGTTATTTTGTTATCTTTGGTTATTTGTTTTAGCCAGGTTTCTGTGAGGCAGAGGATATCAGGGGAGTGAAGAGCTAATAGTCCATGTAGGCTATGGATCTTGTCGTTTAGGCTTCTGATGTTGAGATGACAGACCAGAAATGAGTTTGGAAGTCTATCAATCTGGGTAGTGCACGTTAGGTTGTTAGATGGTGTGCTTGGGTCTACTGTTGTGGATGAGCCAGGGTTGGGTTGGATGTCTCCATCCGTCATAAGATTAATTTTTAAGTTGCTTATGAGTCTTAAAAATTTGTTTATGATTTTGTTTCATAGATTTTGGTTTCTAAGCTAATGTAGTGGTATTTAGTCAGGTGATGGTAACTGGGGGGGTGAGAAATTAGGAGAGGGGGTGGTTATGTGATGGATAAACTTATTAAATGCTGGGTTGGTGTCTGCTTGAGAGTTCGGGTACTGGATTTCAAGATGCTGTACATATTAATAGGAGCTTAGGTGATAAGGAATGAATAGCAGGGGTACTAAGGGTAGCAGCATTAGTGTTTTAGCTGTAGTCATAGTAAATTACTAGGGTAGGGTCTGTATTGAGTGTATTTGGTGGATAAAAGACTAGAGAGAATAGAATAGCTATGGGTGGGTTAATATGGATAGCGGGGTAGATAGAGGGTGTATTATTGTGCTAGGAGGTTGCTGGGCTCTAGGAACATGTGTAGTTGGTTAGCTAATTATGGCTGCATGCCAGTGGTACTATAAACATAGTAGTATCGAGGGCGGGTGGGATATAGGGGCAGGGTGAGGCACGGAGTGAATGGAGTGGGGCTAAACAAGTAAAGCAGATGCCTAGAGGCAGAATGTGCAGGTATGAGTAGCAAGCACACTTTTTTGTTGCTTTTTATATGCCCAATACTCTGTTCCTAAGTCCTACTGTTAAATGAGTTACAAGCACACTTTTTTGTTTCTTTTTATATGCCCAATACTCTTTTCCTAAGTCCTACTGTTAAATGAGTTACAAGCACACTTTTTTTTCTTTTTATATGCCCAATACTCTGTTCCTAGGCCCTACTGTTAAAAACTACACAGTTCCCTGCCTGCTTCTCAATTTACAATGCAGAAAGCCTGTTTTCCAATTCCCTTTTGTAGCATGCTTGTTTCACTTAGATTATTGAGAAATACACTGTTTGGAGGTGCACAGCACACTACACACGTCTGCTGAACAGTAGAAAGCACGCTGTTTTTACCTTACTTGGGGAAGAAAGAAGGCTACAGGAAAGTCTAACCCTTCTAACCTAATGCTTATCAGCAGAAACAGATTACAAGTGGGAGTTATGGGGACATTCCCCAGTGCTGTTTTGGACCCAGTTTGTTAGGTTTACAGGTGGCAAGGTATTTTAGTGGATATTGACCTTATTAAAACAAGTTCCGTGGTGGGGGAGTCTTCCGTACTTGTTATTTCCGGAATGATCCTATATGCTTTTACAAGCCTTTCAGGGGGAGGGGAGGTAGGAACACCTAGAGAGGGGATATGATTATTAGTACTATACCAAGAACAGAGTTAATCATTCAAACATGCGGTATACATGATTATCAAACAAGTCCATATGCAGCTTTTAGTATTAACAAACAGCAGCACTCTTTCCTATATATCTGCCTTAAGGGCTCAGTTAATATTCATTATTTCTGTCACTTATCAATGCTACACTACCCAGGACAGACCACTAAGTCAATGCAAATGACAAGAAATGGATACAGTATCAACAACAGTTTGCTAGTAATTTGTAGCAGCTGGTACGAATAAACATGCCTTAATTCATCAAAGTTTCAGTTTGAGAGTAAATGCAGTAAACAGTTAATACATTGAGCTCAGATAAAGTAACAAGAACTAAATACAAAGTACGTGAACATACCTCAACCGAATGAGACATGATGCACTGGTTCATTTCAAAATGGCTGGTCAGGTAGGTATTATGTAACCTCTGATTATATGAGAGAGGGGGGTGGTGAAGGGCTGAACAGGGCTAAGCCGGTAAAGCAGATGCCTTGAGGCAGCATGTGCAGGTATGAGTTACAAGCACACTTTTTTGTACTCTGTTCCTAGGCCTTACTGTTAAAAACTACACAGTTTCCTGTCTGCTTCACAATTTACAATGCAGAAAGCCTGTTTTCCAATTCCCTTTTGTAGCACGCTTGTTTCACTTAGTTTATTGAGAAATACACTGTTTGGAGGTGCAGAGCACACTACACTTGTCTGTTGAACAGTAGAAAGCACGCTGTTTTTACCTTAATTGGGGAAGAAAGAAGGCTACAGGAAAGTCTAACCCTTCCAACCTAATGCTTATCAGCATAAACAGATTACTTGTTATTCCCGGAATGACCCTATATGCTTTTACAAGCCTTTCAGGGGGAGGTGAGGTAGGAACACCTCAACCAACTGGGACCTGATGCAATGCAATGTAACCTATTTTTAACAAACATTGCTTTCGTCCTTCAAGACTTCTTCAGGTCTGTGTACAAGAACCCTAAATACTAACTATAAGAATATATACATATATATAATTGTATAATTAGTTAGTATTTCTATTACAAATCATTTTGAATAAAGTGGAAAAAAGAGAACCAGAAAAAAAAAAGAAGAAAAAATGTATGATGATGGAAACAAAATATACACTTAAATTACAACTGATTTAAAATGGTATTTAAAACCAACTGGTAGAATAAAATAAAATAAAATTAGTCACGTAAACAATGTGGCAATTTTCTAATTTTCTAAATTCCAGTGCACTTTGGATTTTCGACTGGAAACAGACTGCCTGCCTTGCTTGGATTACTTTCAAATACTTAGTAGTTCTGTACATATATATATATATATATATATATATATATATATATATATATATATATATATATACATATTTTTTTATTTATTTATTTTGACTTAAGACGAGTTTAAGTTTACTACTTCTACTATTTTATATAAAAAACACTGGAAAATACTGTAGCAAAATACCCCCAGAACGCAACACAGACACGCTGTGATAGGTGTAACAGTCTTCTTTTATTGCAATAAAAGAAGACTGTTACACCTATCACAGCGTGTCTGTGTTGTGTTCTGGGGGTATGTTGCTACTTCTACTATTTTGTCTGATCTGATTAATATACAGTGATTAACTAAAGATATATGGACTGAAAATCTTCCACACAGAGAAGTTTCTTACACTGTTTTGTTTTTGGACCTACTACACTTGTTTATTGGGTTGTTTTGAAACTTCGGAAATACCACAGAGATATATATTTTTTTTGAAACAGGAATTAACATACGGTGACTCAGCAAATCATCAGTCATCTAGCCAGGACAGCGGTCAAATATCATCCCTGAAACAGGAATTAACATATAGTGAATGAGCAAGTCAGTCAGTCAGCTAGCCAGGACAGCGGTCAAATATCATCCCGGAAAGAGGAGTCAACATATAGTGACTGAGCATATTAATCAGTTATCTAGGCAGGACAGCGGTCAAATATCATCCCTAAAACAAGAATTAACATACAGTGACTGAGCAAGTCAGTCAGTCAGCTAGCCAGGACAGTGGTCAAATATCATCCCTGAAACAGGAATTAACATATAGTGAATGTGCAAGTCAGTCAGTCAGCTAGCCAGGACAGCAGTCAAATATCATCCCGGAAAGAGGAGTCAACATATAGTGACTGAGCATATTAATCAGTTATCTAGGCAGGACAGCGGTCAAATATCATCCCTAAAACAAGAATTAACATACAGTGACTGAGCAAGTCAGTCAGTCAGCTAGCCAGGACAGTGGTCAGATATCATCCCTGAAACAGGAATTAACATATAGTGAATGAGCAAGTCAGTCAGTCAGCTAGCCAGGACAGCGGTCAAATATCATCCCGGAAAGAGGAGTTAACATATAGTGACTGAAGAAGTCATCAGTCAGCTAGCCAGGACAGTGGTCAAATATCATCTCTGAAACAGGAATTAACATACAGTGACTGAGCAAGTCAGTCAGTCAGTCAGTCATCTAGCCAGGACAGCGGTCAAATATCATCACTGAAAGAGGAGTTAATATATAGTGACTGAAGAAGTCATCAGTCATCTAGCCAGGATAGTGGTCAAATATCATCTGTAAAACAAAAATTAACATACAGTGACTAAGCAAGTCAGTCAGTCAGCTAGCCAGGACAGCAGTCAAATATCATCCCTAAAAGAGGTACTCCTCTCTAGTCTCGGCACTTAACCAAAACCAGTGTTTATAGGTCATCCAAGAAAGAGGAATTGGCAAGAATGGAGTGCATCTGGTCAGAAAAGAAATTACCAAGTGAGTTGTTCACAAACAGAATAATAAGCACTTCAGCTGGTTTCTGGTTTAAGTAGCTCAGGGCCTTGCTTAAGTTTTCATTTCATAAACTAGTTAATTTTATCTCGTTCTTGCCCTGTCACTCCTAAAATTTTGATTTTCTGCTAAATTCCTGAGAATTACAGTCTGTCAGTAATGCCAGACATCAGAGTTTCACACTTCCTATTCCTCAGAAATGGGAGTTCCAAAGCTTGCTGATCCTTATTAGGTCCCCATTTCTATTAACTTTCTAAGTGAATTAGAATAAAAATTAAATATTGTTCCTCAATGTGGGACTTTAACCCCCCATTATTTTTTACTTTATCCCTGATTCTTGAACAAAGAAACTGAGAGCTATATATATAGATATAAAATAACAATGCTAGAATCTGCCCTTCTCCGTAAAAAATAAAATGTTTTTAATACAACATTGGAACTTTCTTTTTGCTATAGGTGAGCTTATAAGACATAATTCACCTTTTAATGGAGACTCAGAACAGAACTATCAAAACATATATGATCCACAGTTAAACACAGAAAATCAGTAATATGCAAAGATGCAATGTACAATGAAACAGAGTGAACAAATATACTGAAACGCCTACAAGATCAGAAAGCCCAGCATGACAAAGCGATCCCTGGAGGTTATAGAGAACAAATGGAAACCTGCTAGGTTTTGCTTTGGAGCTGTTTTAAAACTAGTTAAAGTCTGACTCTCCTTAATGCTGAGGGAACACACTTCCATAACGTGGATATGATTTGCTAATTTTTGTTGTTGTTATTGTTGTTATTATTAACATTTGTATACCAGGATAGTCCAACTAGGCAAAAACCTCTGTTCAGCAGAGACCAGGGAGAAAAGCTCCACACAAAATACATGCACATTAAGTTTACAAAAGGTTACAGTAAGAGAGAGGATTACAAGTCTAATAAATACATTACTATCAATGACTAGAAGTCAAACAATGCATATTATAGAAATGAGTAAGAAGTCTTAACCATTAAACCAAAACCGAAAAATAAATCCATTAACAGCTAAATAGAAATACTGCAGTACAGAAATACCTTAATTACATTGTATATGTCACATACTTGGCTAAAGACTTTAAATAATCAGAGAGAAGAGAGTAAGACAGGTGTGAACAACAGCAAATAAATAGAGCAACTACAGTGCAGTGTCCATTATTAACTTTGCTTTCTACAGAGCAGTGTCCATTATTAACACTGCTTTCTACAATGCAGTGTCCATTATTAGCACTGCTTTCTACAGAGCAGTGCCAATTAACACTCCTTTCTACAGTGCAGAGTTCATTAACACTGCTTTCTACAGAGCAGTGTCCATTATTAACACTCCTTTCTATATTGCAGTGTCCATTATTAACACTGCTTTCTACAATGCAGTGTCCATTATTAACACTGCTTTCTACAGAGCAGTGTCCATTATTAACACTGCTTTCTACAGAGCAGTGTCCATTATTAACACTGCTTTCTACAGAGCAGTGTCCATTAACACTCCTTTTTACAATGCAGTGTCCTTTATTAACACTGCTTTCTACAGTGCAGGGTCCATTATTAACAGTCCATTATTAACACTGCTTTCTACAGAGCAGTGTCCATTAACACTCCTTTTTACAATGCAGTGTCCTTTATTAACACTGCTTTCTACAGTGCAGGGTCCATTATTAACACTGCTTTCTACAGAGCAGTGTCCGTTAACACTCCTTTTTACAATGCAGTGTCCTTTATTAACACTGCTTTCTACAGTGCAGGGTCCATTATTAACACTGCTTTCTGCATGTAGACTCAAATACAGAGTTCATAGAGGAGTGATTTGACTGCTATAGGTGGGGAGAGAGAGGCAGATGCCAGGATTAGCCTGTGAGGTTCAGAAGAATGAGGTGAGTAGTAGGTGGGGCTAAGGAACTCTAAGAGAGAATAGACTGTAAAGTGCATTAGAATGGTAGTTCAGATATATTGGAGGTGAAAGGTAAAGAAGTACAGGTAAGGGAAGTTTGATAAGGTGTGTGGGAGAGAAAGTTTAATGGAGGGGGTTAAGAGAAAAAGTAGTGAAGGGGTGGCTAGATAGCATTCATAGGTTAAGAACAGGGACCCAGAGGAGGGTAGAAAGAATGTCAATAAGAATATTTTGTGATGGATATTTATAGTAAATGGTGGGTGAGGTGTAGTGGATACGGATCACCTGAGGTATTACCCTTGTGAATGGCATGAACATGACTATGTTTCCATAAGATGTTGTTGGTTTGTTTTAGGGTGAGTGGGATGGAGTTCCAGACTTTGGAGTACAGGTAGTCATCTGCAGAGTTATTAAATTTTGTATCTAGTAAAATGTGTTTGTAGAATGGAGGGGTCTATAGATTTCAGGCTGTGTAGAATTCCCAGTCTATACAGGGGTGTGACGCCTCTACAGTGGCCCAGTAATCAAGGAGCATCAATCCTCACCACTGACAACAATGGGGAATGCACACATTGGGAGGATGACAAGTACGCACACAGTAAAGTGCAATTTCCCTTAAAAGCACACAGAGAGCACAGTCAGTCTGGGGCTGGTTTCTCCCTCTTTCTCCATATCCCCAATAAGACTCCCTACTGGCACAGCTATAGGGTTGAGATCTCAGCTACGTGGCCAAGCTAAGACCCCCAGTAACCTCTCTGTCCAACCAGTGCTTCGTGACCCTGCCCAAGTAGCTGACACATGCACACTCTGAGATTTGATTTATATACAAACATGCACACACACACACACACACACACACACACACACACACACACACACACACACACACACACACACACACACACACACACACACACACACACACACACACACACACACACCTGGGGAAGGCTGGCACAGGTTTACTAGCTATGCCCCCTTCTGCCCAGACTATAAGGTAGTTCCGACTGCCACCAGCCAATTCTTAGCAGCTACTTTAAGGCCCTTAACAAGGGTTTCCAATCTTACTGTGTAATGTTACTATTAATCCAAATGGCAAGCCTGACCAAGATCAAGGCTATTTAGGGGTGGCCTGTATAGTGTCACCAAATAGATATGCAAGTACTCTACGAACTTAAATATCTCTAAACAGACCAGCCACGATTAAAAGGTTAAATATACTTAATAAGAAATAATAAAATAACAAGACAATACTCAGAAAACAAACACAGTTACTTCAGAGTTCAAAATCATATGCAATATTTAGAACAACATTGCAGGACAGTCTCAAATAAATAAAGAAAACATCTAAACTAATATGTATTATATTCCTGTCTGAATCTAAAAGAGTTACTATGCCCTAAAAACTTACTTACAGCAAGGCTAGTGCAGAAGGTGGTGATGAGTGGATGTTCTTGTTAGGTCAAAGGTAAAATATAAAATGCACAGTCTCTCCTATGAAAGAGTTCTTAAATTAATAACAAATATAACTGTTAGGTTAGCTTGGATGACATCACTTTTTATCACCTGATTTCAGTTCCCAAGCTAAGCCCCATTTGTCAGAAACTAACGTAAGTTTAGCATCTCCCTGTGAACAATACATTATCTGTCAAATGTTTGCAGATCCTAGAAATCATAAAACAATAAAACACTTCTACATCTTAAATCTAGTAATTACCTCTCTTTCAAGACAATACAAAAAACTTCTAGCTCTAGACATTGTGACTGCTACTGCACTGAAACAGAGAGATAACATCTCTTTTGTTTATGGACAAGCTGTAAAGTAACTTAACCTCGACTATCCTTACGTTTTGCAAGCTAATCTCCTGTTAGAATACGTACATCTAAACAATTACAATAGTGTCTAAAAATATCTCTTCAGCACACATTTCTATGCAATAGGACAGACAGCTCTAATATAGTAGTAAGCAATTGAATCCTGATGATATTCACAAATGACATATGATTATTTACAAAACTCCAGAATGCTGTGCTGGCTGTATCTCTTTCTGTTACATTTTTATATAAATCATATTACTATTCACAGATTACATATAATTATTTACAAAATTCCAGATAGCTGGACAAGCAGTGTGACAAGGGGTAATTAAAGTCTCCCATAAGTAGGGTGTTGGGTTGGATGGTAAGTGTTTTTAGTGCCTTTCACACTTTTAGACCATAGCTGCACAGAAAAGGGCTAAAGGTGAGGGTGACTTGATATACACCAAGAACAAGCATACCTGTAGGGTGGTCAAACAGGATGACACTTTGGTGTTCCTCCACATGCAGATCATCCTAGCCAACTATAGGTCACCCTCCCTGGTTACCCTCCCTGTTCCATCGAGCAAACAATGCATGCTTCAACCTACTGGCGACTCTTACCATTCAACCTAATACCCTACTCATGGTTGACTTTAATTACTCCTTCATAGATTGGGAATCATACACAGCCTAAAATCTGCAGGCACAGAGAATCCTGGAGTTCGTAAATACAAACACCCTGAACCAAATAGTGAATAAGCCCAGTGGGTTCGAACATACCTTGTACTCACAAATATGGAAGAATACTGCATCCCTCCCCTTCATACCTCTTGACCTCTTTGTGCAAGAAATCTGGACAAAGCCAAAATTAATGGAGGGAAAAATGCCCATAAATAGGGACAATTTTAATTGATTACACTTTTAAACTTAGAAAGTTAATAGTGCTGTGATATCTCATTACTAAGTGTTTTGCATCTAGGAAGAAAGAGGTCATTGTCTCCCTCAACGCTTCCCTCATTAGGCCAGTCACTGAGTACAATACCTCATTTGGCATGTACCTCACTAAACACATGCAACAACTGGAGAGGCCATGAAAGTACCTCACAAAGAGGATCCTAGGCCTTAAACATTTGTCCTATATGGAGAGGCTCAAACAACTCCAACTATTCTCTGTCTCATATCACCTACTTAGAGGCGATCTCTGCTTGACTTTCAAAGCCATGACTGACACAGCTCTGTTAGAAATGCTACATCTAAAAAAATTCCAATCCCTCCACACCATATGCTCCAGAGACCTCAACCTCATTACCACAATCAACAGAACATGCTGGAGGGACAGGATCATAACCCAGGTACTGCCCATGCTGTGGAACAGACTTCCCATACATGTCAAGCAGAGCACCTCACTGGCCCTCTTCAAGATAAATCTTGATGAGTGGATGGGAAATAGAAAATTCACCACAGGGATCACTCCTATGGCTTTATGCAACAGAGACAATGGGAACTGAGGTCGGGTGGCACGACGCCACTGTAATCTTATGGGCTAGCTTTGTAAAGGTCCCAGGGCCATTAGTCTAGTACACACCTATGACCCTATAGGTGAAATCCTTGCTGTGTGGGACTAAGGAGTTTATTATCAGAGAGACAGTTAAGTAGTTTTGTTTGGATGCACTTTTATATAGTAACTTTAAAAGAGGTGACAAAATGGCAAAAGGGCAATAATTGGAGAGATTTGGAGAATTCCCTCTTTTATGCAGAAGTAATATGTAAGATTTTTTCCAGAGCTCTGGGACATAGCTTTTTTTAACTGAGAAGTTGATTAGTATGGAAACAGCATATACCAAGGTGCAAGCTTGATGTATCTTGCTGGTAGTTTGTCTCAGGTAAGGCTACGTGGACTTTAGCCTGAGGAGAAGTATTGTGTGGGGGTGGGTGTGAGCTGGAAACAGTTTAATGGGGTGTTGAACAGGTTCAGAGGATGGGGGGATTAGGGGCTGTGGTTTTTAGTAGAGAGGTTACAACAATGATGAAATGTGAGCTGAAATGGTGGAAATGTTTTCAAAGTGATCACTCAGAGAGAGTTGGTTGGGTGGCTGATTGATTGAAGAACAAAACAGTTTAGGGCTGAATCGTGAAGAGGTTTGTAGGTTTGTGTAATACATTCTTTTGTGTAATTTGTTTTTGATTTTAGCCAAGTTTCACAACTACTTATATCTATAGCAGGTCAGCTTCACTTCTGATCTTTTCCCAGGAGGACCACGCTTTGTCCTTTTGATTCATTTATTGTTTAGTTTGTCTTGACAGCCACGGAGCTGGTTTAAATGTTACACGTTTAGTTCGGATAGGAGCCAGTTAATTTAGAGTATTTACATTAAACACTGTTTAAAAAGCTACTGCATCTAGTTGGATGCTCTGTAAAGAGTTCCAGCTGACAGATGTTTAGGTTGGAGATTAGAGTACCTTTTCGAAAGGTGGACAGGTGATTTATGTATGTCATTTTATCGATGTTACTTGTAGGTAGCAATATGCTCTCTAACGGTGAAAGTGAGGGAGTGGTCACTTAAAGTGTCAGAGAGTGAGCCGATTGATATAATATTACTTGGGGTGTTAGGATCCAGTCTAGTGTAAATGTTCTCTTACTGTTCTTGTTGCATTTAGTTGATGTGGAGATTAATTGATAGAAGCCACAGAGGTTGATAACATTGTGGCTGTTTTTTTTTTTTTTTTTAGTTTGACAATTAATGTTTAGATCACCTACTATTATGGTTTCTTGATGGATGGAAGTTAAGAACCAAGAAAATAGTTCCTGATAACAATATTATAATATAATAAGGATTACCTTAGCAGGAACATTTCTCCTTCCTTCTCTGTTATATGCTTCCCCTATTCTTATAAATATAAAATACTACATATAAAATAAACTGGCATCCTGCTACTACAAAACAGCTACATTTTCAACCAACCAACCTTATAAAACATACCACTGTCTTGCAATAAAACAATTAAACTGGCTTGAACTCCCAAACCAGTTGGCACACTCACAACTGATCACTGCCCAGGACCTGTTGAACTCTCCAGACAAATTGCCAGCATTACACCATACTCTGCTGCACTGTTCAGCCATTAGAGACCCTCCCCTAGCAATAACTTCTCACTATCTATCAGTAAGATAGTCAACACTGCTGGAGAGTCTCTCTAAACCCAGAAACGAAATCCCCACACAGTGAAAACAGATAGAAAACTTAAATAGTTTTAAAACTTTGCTTAAACACCACCTGCCAAAGATATCTCTGTTCTCCCTGCTCATCTGGCTACCTTTACTCAGATTCCTTTTTTCTAACTCTTACAGTCATTTTGCTTCCCAGTTCTTTGTACCTTATCGCTCCTCGTCATACTGCAGTTATTTCCCAAACTCTTACTTTTCCTCCCCATCTCACCCCCCACCACTACCTACAATTCCTCCTCAGTCCATCTGTACCTTATCGCTCCTCCTCATACTGCAGTTATTTCCCAAACTCTTACTCTTCCTCCCCCTCTCAAACCCCACCACTAACTACAATTCCTCCTCAGTCCATCTGTACCTTATCGCTCCTCATACT